>NC_136983.1:8382750-8540789 GCF_032717465.1 Coenobita brevimanus | reverse complement strand
TTTTGTCCCCATTCACTGATTGTAGATAGATCTTGATTTATGGAGATGGCTGTACTGAGTTGAGAGGTAGAGATATTAGACTCTGTAAATGGATGTCTGAGTGTGAATGAACTATGTAGAGTTAAGTCATCTGCATATGAGTGAATGGGATTGTGAGTGACAGATAAGAGATCATTAATAAGAACCAGAAATAGGGTTGGCGCCAGAACTGATCCCTGCGGCACACCGGCGTTAATTGAGTGGAAATTCGAATATACATCATCTACTTTTACTCTCATTTACCTGTCACTAAGATAAGAAGAAATCAAAGGAACAAAAGAGGTTAGTCCATAGCAAGGGAGTTTGGACAGTAGGGAACGGTGCCATACTCTGTCGAAAGCTTTAGAGATATCAAGAGCTACTGCATGAGTTTCTCCAAAAAGATAAATTGATTGATGGATGGTATGAGTTAAGAGATTATGTCAATGGTGGATCTTTCGTGGCGAAAACCGTATTGTCTATCACTAATTAAGTTGTTGGATTCAAGATGTTTAACAATATGCTTATTAATTAAAGTTTCAAATACCTTACCAAGAGAAGATGTGACAGCTATTGGTCTGTAATTGGAGGGGTCAGACGAACTTCCTTTCTTCGGAACTGGGTGGATATTGGCTTCTTTCCATGAATTTGGGAATAAAGAAGTACGTATGCATAGTCTGAATAATTTAGCTAGGACAGAGGCAAGTTCAGGGGAACACATTTTCAAAACAATTGGTGGAATTCCATCTGGGCCTGGAGCTTTGTTGGTAGGTAAATTGCCTAGGATGGATTTTACGTATCTTGTCTGTATTTTAAGTGGGGCAATATCGGGAGAATCAAGTTCCAGTACTGAGACATTCTGGCTGGTATCATCTATGGTAGAGTTTCTGGCAAAGGTACTAGCAAAGATATCTGCTTTCCCACGTGGGTCATTTGTAATATTGCCATCTGAAGATTTTAGTGGGGGAATGGAAGATAAATTGTTAAAGTTATTATTGAAAGAATTAAGAGTTGACCAGAATATTCTGTTGTCGTTAGGGTTGTTAAGTAGTTTTGTTGCTTGCTTTTGAAGAAAGTTTGATTTAGATAGATTTAATACAGCTTTTGCATGATTTCTAGTAATTTTAAATTGGGAGAGTGATCCAGATGTTTTTGATTTTAAGAAAGAATTATATGCTAATGACTTTTGGGCTGTTGCTCTGGCACAATTGCCATCAAACCATTTTGGAGAGTTTGATCCTGGTTTTTTCCCCAATTTGACTCTCTTCATTGCTTCCACAACTTCTATCCTACTGATTTCTTCCTGTCTTCTCATCTCCCTCCTTCTCCCAGCCATTCCCCAGCCACTTATACTTGCATTACGTCCATTCTCTAAGTTCAACAATTCCATAAAGTGTTCTTTCCATCTGCTCACTTTTTCTCTCTTCTCCACTAGTAATCTACCATTTTTATCTTTCACTGCTCTACTAACTTCACTGCCACGCTGTTTTACTCTCTTCACCTCTTTCCAGAACATTTTCTTACAGTCCCTCCACTTTACACTCAATTTCCTTCCAAATTCCTCATCCACTCTCTTCTTACTCTCTCTTACTAATCTTTTCACCTCTCTCTTCCTTTCTACATATGACTCTCTCTTCTGCTTCACAACTTCTTCCACGCCCCTATTTCTCATCCATTCATTGTATGCTTTCTTCTTTTGTGCCACAGCCTGTCTCATCCATTCATTGTATGCTTTCTTCTTTTGTGCCACAGCCTGTCTCATCCATTCATTGTATGCTTTCTTCTTTTGTGCCACAGCCTGTCTCACCTCTTCATTCCACCATGCTGTTCCTTGCACCCCCTTCCGTCTTCTCTTCACTCCACACACCACATCACATGCTGCACATATTTCTTCTGTGCATATCTTACACACACATTCTACGTCCCCCATCTGCTCCAATTCATATCTATCCAATCGTTCCTCCACTTCTCTGTTATATTCTACCTTTTTCTCATCCTCTTGCAACCTTTCCACTCTCCTTGCAACAACTCCTTCCTCCTGTCCTTCCCTTCTTCTACTGTATTTCTCCATCTTACTTGGATCTTGATTCTGGCCACCACCAAGTAGTGGTCAGAAAGTCCACTCCCCAACCTCTATAAGCTCTTGGATCCATTGCACATCTTCGCATCCTTTCATCCACACACACATAATCAATCATTGCCTTCCTTGCATTCAGTTCACCACCCACCCTTCTCATAACTCGCCATGTATATCTGTGGATCATTTTGTACCTGAAGAGGGTATTGGCTATCACCAACTCACTCCCGGCACAATTGTCCACTAACGCACTGCCATTCTCATCTATCTCAGCAAGCATACCCCTCTCACAAACTATTCCATCCAACTTTACCATTCATATCACCAATCAAAAACACTCCTCATCCCTTCCAAACTTTTCCATGCACACTTCCACATTGGTCCAGAACCCTTCTCTCACTCAGCTTGCATGATTTTGCATTGGTGCATACACGCACACAGTCGCCCACATTTGTATTCCAACTTTCAATCTTACCCACACAATCCTTGAGCCAATTGATCCATACTCTCTTATGATCTTCCATCTCTTACTCACAACAATACACACTCCTTTTTTTGCCCTCTCATTCTCACCTACTTGTGCACATATACCTCATCCATACTCCCATTCTCTCACATTCTCTCCTCACCATTAAGTTTCAGTTACTCCACATACATCCCCTTTCGCACCCTCAAACACCTGGACAATCTCTCTCACTTTTACCTCATCATTCGCACCCCTTACATTCCACTTCGCGATCCGTACCATGTCCTTTCTCCGGTCCTTGGTCGTCATCTTTTGGTCAGTCCTTGTCCAAGGCTTCTTGTTCGTCTTTTTAGTTAGCTGTTTTCCAGGAAGGGGCACTAACCCTGTGTATCATACTGGGTCAGCAGCCAAGGTATTACAAATTTTTCATGATTTCTCTGTGACTGGGACAGTAGAGCCAAGATTTTACACAGGGTTCAAAAGGAATGGTCAGATACAAAAAATTATATAGCTTGGTGCCAAAAACATCTGACATAGTTTGGTTAATCCAGATAAATGCTACTGCCACTGCTTCATACTAAGCTTAGATTAATGGAGCATTTGTCAAAGCCCATTAAACGATTTAGCCTGCTTAAGTATTTGTGCGAAAAATTTTACTGGTCTGTCTGAAATTGAATTGAAAGAGGGTATATATCAGTGATGTAGGTCTCGAGACCGGTCTTGGTCTCGAGAACGGTCTCGAGACCAGTTTGATGTGGTCTTCGTCTTGATCTTGGTCTCGCTTGACTTGGGCTTGGTCTTGATCTTGGTCTCGAAGCTTCTGGTCTCGTAGTTTCGGCTGGAGACCAGGTCGAGATCAGCATTACAAAGTGCATCGCGGCGTGGGGAAGGTCGGAATTTATAATCATACACAAAGAAAAAAAAATCATGGTTAATTCGATTCATGGCACGCCATACAGAGTTGTACTGTCTATAGATACTGCCTGTTTAGCACTACGGTGATGATGCATGAGCTGAGCCCTGCGAGTGCCAATAGAGTGCGTGTGAGTCAGGAGAGCATGCATGATGTGGCCATTCTCGCAGTGATAATCTTCGTTTGCAAGCACGCATGTTTGCAGCTCTGTTCACCTCCGTGTACTTCATATACATATATGGTGTATGCAATGCCCACACCCTTCGTACACGTACACCACAGGTTTAGCTAGTTCGCTTGGAAAATGTAACGACAAAAATGTCTATTTTGCTATGTTTGTTTCTTCATGTCAATGAAGCAATGAAAGAAGAAATATTTTACCTTGATATTCAGTTGTTCATATAGCCTATATAAAATTTTTAAAGTATATTTCCTTCCTTACAGGGGTGCAGCCAGGATTCTGGAGTGATGGGGGCCAAGTCAGACATCTGTGGCTTCCAACCTTTCGAGTTATGACCCTTCAGAGCTTCCAAATGGCTATCACGGAGGCCTGCAGTGTCTTCTGTGACCTGTTTAGAAGAAATCAGAATATCTTCTAGTGTTTCACAGCCACCCTCGTTTTTCATGCAGCTTATTCACTTATGAGTGGGAGGCCATGGCCATATGGCCCGGTGGCGTTTCTAGCCACACTAAAGTGGGGGGTGCCACCTGGGGGCCGATAAATCATCCGTAGTAGCAAGAAGGGCAGTGAGCAGACTCGAATGAGGGCCCCTTTCAAGAGGGAAAGTTAGTGAAAACTGTTCTCTTAAACAAATAGTGGGTACGACCGTAAGAAGTATTTAGACCACTTATGGAAGTAAATTATATATTTTATATTTATGAAATTTTTTTGCTTCCCACCTCTATATCCCGAAACCCCTCCGATCTCTTGTGTAATTATCCTGAAAAATAGGTAGTTCCCCTCGACTGTTCATGAGAAACAAAAGATGAATATGTTGTATATGGAACGTTTGGGCAAGGGTAAAGCTCGGAGAGAAGTGCGAACATTAGTCTTCCGAAAACCAGCTTTCACATGAGGAAGATAAAGCTGTCCATGAGAACGATGGCACTGACAAAGTATGCAACACCATACATTATAACTTCAAAACCGTACTTCCAAAAGTTAAAAAAAAAATCAAAAGCCGTAACATCGGTGTGCAGGGCCGCAGAGAGTTTTGATCGCGGCCTGGGATGCCTGGAAAACGTTTGACACGGGCCAGAAAAAGAAGCAAAATTGTCACAGTCCTGGTGTGGGCCCTGGTCCCTCCATACTCTTCAGTTTTGGCCCAGAGAATTATCCTCATTGTCCTCTTCTCTCTTTCATTCTTCTTAGTAATTGTCTTCCCAGAAACTCCTCGACCTCATTCAGCTCATGTGCGATAATCAACTTAAATTCGTTTAAAAGGTGTTGAGTATCGCATCAGTACATAATCTGCAACGGGGTGATTGGGGTATTAGTGCACTCACTCGAGGGGGCGAGACATCCGTGAAAATTGACCAGCAGTGCAGCACCTACAGGCTGCAGCTACTTTTCATTCTTTCATTCAGCAGACACATGAATTCTTGGGCTTGGTCTTGGTTTTGGTCTCGAAGTGTCTGGTCTTTGTCTTGCTCTTGGTCTCGGAGGATCTGCTATTGGTCTTGGTCTTGGTCTCGGAGGGTTTGGTCTTGGTCTTGGTCTCGAGGTGCCTGGTCTTGACTACAACAGTGGTATACATATATATATATCTATAATATATATATATATATATATATATATATATATATATATATATATATAGATAGATAGATAGATAGATAGATAGATAGATAGATAGATAGATATAGATAGATAGATAGGTAGATGGCTATATATATATATATATATATATATATATCTATATATATATATATATATATATATATATATATATATATATATATATTATGTGTCCGACTCAAAGCATAGGCTTCACAGCTTGTTCTCAAGGCCCAGTAGTCCTCCCACATACCATACACTGAACCTAAACTTAGAAAACTGATTTCTGATGCAGAATTTGATGGTGCGTTGAACGACCTGGAATGAGAGTTGGGTATCATTCAAAGACGTAACTCCTAAGTGTTTTGGTATCAATCAGGATCCAAATTACAAAGAAATTGTGAGAAATTTGTTGGTCAAGTTTAAGGAGCTGGGTTGCAACATAAATCTCACAGGTCTCACATTTGAAATATTTCCTTCAATATCTTGAGTGGTGAGTGAAGAATAGGATGATAGATGCCATCAGGATATGAAGGACGTGGAAAGAAAGTACCAGGGACGTTAGGATGTCAGTATAATGGCAGACTACTACTGGTTGATTCACAGGGATGGACCAGTAAAAGTCTGCGCCACCAAACGAGGTTTTGGGGTAAAAAAAATTAAGAAGTTACAAAGGCTAGAGAAGTTATGAGTCATGGATTATATAGTGTTGTCTTCTTTATGTATATGTTTAAAAAGTTTATTTGATAATGTTTTTTTTTATTTTCAATAAATTTAGAACAATATTCAATAGATTGATTGAAGTTAATAGTCTGCTATATTTTCATTAAAATCCTTTTTAATTTTGGAATAAAATTTGATGTGATGGAAACATATTAAGTGTATTCTTTTAATGTGTTCATAAGTGCAATAAAAAATAAATACTCGGCATTAAACCCATTTTTAATTACCTCTGTGGCGGGGGGCAGACACAATCTGACCACATTATGGGGTGGTACTACCACTCTGCAGCCTGGCTGTGTTAGGAAGAATTCTGCCACTGTATTCCCTGCGTGTCGTAAAAGTCGACCAATAGGGGCGGGGTAAGGGGAGAAGGAACCTCATCCGTTTTTCAGTTCCTACAATGAGAGAGAGCCTAGGAAGGTTGATTGACTGTACTGAAAATCTGGCGGCACAACTCCCAGGGTCATATGCTGCGGCCTAGAAAGGGATGGGGGATTGAGTTATACCCATACCCCGAAGATTGTGTCTATGAATGTCTGTGGATGTAGTACGATCGAGGCTAAAAGGGAGGAGACTTGGAAAATGTTTGTGAGAAGAAAGTTGGATGTGTTAGTTTTGAGTGAAACTAACATGAAAGGGAAGGATGAGTCTAAGTTTGAAAGTGTGAATGGAAGGATGTCAGGTGTTGATAGAGGAAGGGCGAGAAAAGGTGTGGCCTTGTTAGTGAGTCCGGAATAGCAGCAGAGTGTGACAGAATGGCAGGAGGTGTCATCGAGACTGATGTGGGTGAAAGCGAAATTTGGACGTGAGTTGTGGATATTTGTGAGTGCATATGGGCCTGGTAGTGAAAAGGATGCAGAAGAGAGGGAGTCTGTCTGGAATGACGTTGAAGAGTGTCTGCAGAATTTGGGAGCAAATGTGAATGTGCTAATGATGGGAGATCTGAATGCTAAAGTGGGAAATGTACCAGTTGAAGTTTTTTTTTTTTTTTTTTTTTAATATCAGAACGGAAGAAGGAAAAACAAATGAATAACAAAAATAATTCTTACACCAGATTACTGGTGTCCTCTGTTCATAAAATATATGTAACAGTTTGACTTGAACAGCTGTGGGTTAAAATTTGAAGGGAAACAACTCTGGGGAAGCGAGTTCCAGAGAGATGCAGTTCGGGGAATGAAAGAATTCTGATAGGCAGAAGTTCTGCAATATAGCTGAGTGACATTCCAGTCATGAGTGCTACCAGATGCCCGTGTGGCACGAGGGAAGGCATGGAGAGGTGGCACCATGGACGCAACTTCGTCTGAGCATTTGCTAAAAAAAATATCTGTAAAATAATGCAAGGGAGGCAACATTTCTTCTTACTTGCAGGGGAGGTAGTTTATTTGTCATGGCAGGGTTGTTAGTGATTCTAACAGCTTTGTTCTGAATTTTGTCTAGTTGTTTTAATGCAACCTCTCCATATCCATTCCACAAGGGTGAGCAATATTCAAGCTGAGAGCTCACGTGACTCTTATAAATTATAGATGGTATGCATGGTGTGCCTGGAAGAAATGAGAATGGGGAACGAATGATCGGAATGAGTGTTGAACGAGAGATGGTGACTGGAAATGCCCTGTTTGAGAAGAAAGATATTTATAAGTATACATGGGTAAGGCAGGAGGATGGAAGGGTTGTTGATAGAGGATTGATGGACTATGTGCTTGTGTCCAGGAATGAAGTTGGATGAGAGAGTTTTGAGAGGGGAAAGTGGAGGTATGTTTGACCACTACCTGGTGGAGGGAAAGTTGAAAGTAGATATGAGGTGGATGATAGCCAGGAGAGTTAGGTGTATCTGGGAGGTTTTGAAAGTGTGTGAGTTGGATGAAAGGGAGAAAATGACAGAGTATCAGGATAAGTTGAAGGATGAGTGGAACACAGTGAAAGATCGGGAAAATGGCAGTGTGGAGGAGGAATGGCAGTTGTTTAAGAGCGCTGTGGTGATGCATGCGGAAGAGGTGTGTGGTGTGAGACAATTGGGTGGTGGTGTAAGAAAGGGAAGGGAAAGGTGATGCGAGGAAGCATGGCTGTGGCTGAGAAGAGACGTGCATATGAAGTGTGGCTCCAGAGGAAGGATGAAGTGTCATATGAGAGGTATAAGGAAAAGAGGAATAGGGCGGGAAGGGCTGTGCATGATGCTAAAGTGGCTGCAGATGAGATATGGGGTAGGCGGTTAACTGAGAATTTTCAACAGAATAAGAAAGTGTTTTGGAAGAAGGTGAAAAGGGTGCGAAAGGGAGAGTCAGGGAAGGAAAAGCGAGTAAAAGCAGAGGATGGAAGGATATTATCTGAGATGGATGCAGTAAGGAAGAGATGGATGGAGCTTTTTGAAATTCTGTTAAATGTAGAGGAAGAAAGAGAGGCTGAGATTGTTGGAAGAGTGGAAGGGTACAAGGAATAAATGTGTTGGGTGAGTTGAATGATTCTATGATCATGATGGAAGAGGCAGTGAAGGAGATGAAAGCAGGGAAAGCTGCAAGTATAGATGGGTGTGCTGTGGAATGCCGGAAAGGTGGTGGAATGACAATTGTTGAGTGGTCAGTAAGATTGCTGAATGTGTGTTTTGTGAGCAGTATGGTGCCATTTGACTGGGCAAGTGCTTGTGTGGTTCCGTTGTATAAAGGTAAGGGTGATAAGTATGAATGTACTAGCTTTATGGGTGTAAGTCTGTTGAGTGTTGTAGGTATGGTGTATGGTAGAGAGTTAATTAAGAGAGAGAGGGTACAGAGGGAGTGATTGGTGATGAGCAGTGTGGCTTTAGGAGAGGGAAGGGATGCATAGATCAGAAGTTTGCTGTGTGACAGGTGTGTGAAAAGTATTGGGCGAAAAGTAAGGATGTGTTTTGGGAATTCATGGTTTTAGAGAAAACGAATGATAAAATTGATAGGGAGGCTTTATGGACTGTTCTGAGATTGTATGGACTTGATGGTAAGTTGCTAAAAGGAGTGAAAAGTTATTATGTAAATAGTAGAGCGTGTGTAAGAGTAGGAAATACTGTCAATGAGCGGTTTCCCGTGAGAGTGGAGCAATGGCAGGGATGTGTAATGTCACCTTGGTTATTTAATATTTATATGGATGGTGTTGTCAGCGAGGTGAATGCAAGAGTGTTAGGTGGAGGGTTGAGTCTGGTCAATGTTGATGGTAGAGAGTGGAATCTGAATCACCTGCTGTTTGCAGATGATACTGCACTGGTGACTGATTCGGAGGAGAGATTGAGACAGTTGGTAGAGGAGTTTGGAAGGGTGTGTGAAAGGAGGAAATTGAGAGTAAATGAGGATAAGAATACAATGATGAAGTGTACGAGGTTGGTAGCTGGTAGTAGGATGAATATGGTTTTGAATGGTGAGTTGCTTGAGGAGGCAGAATGTTTTTAATATTTTGGGTCACATGTTGCCGTGGGTGGAAGAATAGATGTAGAAGTGAAGTTTAGGATGAATGAAGTATGAAAGGTGCTGGGAGGAATGAAATAGTGTTTAGGTGTAGTTCGATTGGAATGGATGTAAAGAGATGGCTGTATGAGGGTGTAGTAGTACCGACTGCGTTACCTGGGGCTGGAACATGAAATATGGTATAGAAGAGAAGAAAAGTTTGAATGTAATGGAGATGAGATATCTGAGGTCTATGTGTGGAGTGATGCATATGGATCAAGTGAGAAATGATGATGTGCAAAGGAGAACTGGAGTTATGTGGGAGATGGCTGATCAAGTTGAGCAGAAAGTAGTGCGATGGTCTGGGCATATGGAAAGAATGGATGAAGAGCGATTGGTGAAAAAGATAATTGTATCGGATATGAGAGGTGTAAGGCTGAGAGGAAGATCATGAAGAGGATGGATGGACAGTGTGAAGAGAGCGATAGATGCGAAAGGGACGTCTGTTGAGCAAGGAAGAGTGGCTGCACGTGATAAGAATGATTGGAGAGAAATTGTGAATGAATAATGGTGACACAGCCCTGAGGAGATATTCTCCCACATTAGGTGTAGTCAGCTTTTGATCAGGTTAGGTGCAGGTAAGGGAACGGGTCCATTATGATGTGGCAGGGGTAAACCAGCTCTGCTGTCAGGCCCTGCTGTGGATGTCGCTGATTTTACTGTGCAGTTGACCCTCACGCAGTGTGGTGCTGTGAGGATCTGTCCCTTCTCTCTTTGAGGCAGAGATACGAATGAATGTGTGTGTGTGGATGAGTAAATTGAGAGTATGCCATTCTGTCTCGGCTACCTCCTATTCTTTGGGGGAAGCAGCCTAGTTATATAGACAGATAGATAGAAATATTGCAGACCTGTGGCTCCACACAAAGTGTTTGGAAGGTCTGAGCACACGGCATAGACAATGATATCTTAAAATGGATAGAATCATGGCTGAAACAATGAAAGGAGAGATTTATAATAAATGCCAGTTAGTCGGGAAGGGGATAATCAAGTAGCGGTGTACCACATGGATCAGTACTCGGCCCTTTATTCTCTCCAACAAGAATAGTATGTTTTCACCCTTGTTTGTTTGTTGGTTGGTTGATTGGTTTGCTTGCCAGTTTGCAGGATTACCCAAAAACTAAAGGAGAGATTTGGGGTAAATATGGTGGGTACATAGCCCACGTCCGAGGGAACAATCGATTAACCTTTGGGATCAATGTTTTTTGCTTGTCTGTTAGCAGGATTACTTAAAAACTAAAAGAGATTTTTGGACCAAATTTGGTGGATACATAGCTCATGTCCCACGAAACAATCAGTTAACTTTTGCGACTGATCCGGTTCGTATTACATATTCTGGATCCGGAAAACACTTTTTGTGAAACCCTAATGAGTGATGAGAAAATCTTACCCATTATGAAAAGTGGTTTGGAAATTATGTTGCCCTTGTCGGAGGGATGCGCTCCACTGAATGCCTCTCTAGTTTGGGAGAGAGAGAGAGAGAGAGAGAGAGAGAGAGAGAGGATGTAGACTTTGGAATCTCTAGCAGCATTACCAATGACTCAGAAAAAAGGGTGTATCATGAACTCAACTGATGACTGTGTTAAACTTCAAAAGGACCTCGATATAGTGTACGAAAGATTGGCAAATGGAATTTAACGTGGAAAAATGTTAAATACTAAACGCAGGAAGTATCACCGGAAATATTAAATAGAACTTAGATAACAAGGAAATTAATAAACTGGAATGCACGAGAGATCAAAGAGTCACGGTTAGCAGACCGCAAACCAAGGCAACAGTGTATAATGCACGAAATAAAGCAAACAGGGTCCTACGATCTACTTCGCGGCGAGTGAGTAACAGGACATCTAAAGTAATACTACGACCTTATCACGCTCCTGGCCTTCGGTTCCTTCATCCTTGCATTAAAAAAAAAAAAAAAAAGTGGGGGTTTTCATGTACAGAGGAAGGATTGGTACCTACAAAACCATGATAGTCAGCCTTAGTTACCCTCGTGCATTCAATAGTTAAGTATCATCTTTACACCTCTTCGCCTTCACACACACACACACACACACACGGAAATCTAAAACACATAAACTGATACCCCTGTCGGCGTATAAGAGACGAGAGAAAATCTGTAAGGTAAAGGAATTGGTAAGTGGTCTGAATGGTGAGGAAGTGAAACGCAGTAGGCGACGAGCAGGTGGCGGCCATTGTGAGGAAAATTACTTCCTGCCGCTGGAAAAGTCGACGAAATTGCATGGCCACATTTTAGAACATGTCTGACGAACGAATGAGTATATGAATTAGTCAAATATTTCACATATTCTACATCCTACTTTCCACTATTGGATATTATCGACAAGCCTGGAGAAAATTGGCTGAAATTTAATGGTTACAGGTTAAAAGACTTGCAGTTCTAGACAAAACTGCGGCTAATATTTCACCCCTTCTATTTCTCACTGTCCTAAACTGGTTGATATTCCAATGATGAGGGGAGAAAGTGGTTGACATTTTACGGCTACATCATAGAGATTGTATGTCGTGCAGTTGGGGACTAAAGTTAGGTCAGTATTTCACTTTTATTTTTTTTTTTCCGTTTCTTGTCTTTTATTATAGATCTGACAAAGATGTGTCACGTATTCTTTTGAACTTCTCACTTTCATTGGCTAATTCGTATTCCCAAGCTGAGAGAGGACTGGTACGGTATGTTCCAGTTAATTGGCCTATTCTACATCTCACTTTTCACTGCTGCTCAATATTCCAAACTAAAAAAAAAAAAAATCGCCTTGTTTCTGATATTTCACCTATTTTCCTTCTCACTTCCGTTTTTGGTTAATATTCCCTAGACTGAGATGTCTGACACACTCGTATTTCCTTCCACATACGATGCGTCACGAAGGAATGGGAGGGGCATATCCAAACTTTGGAAAAGTATATGAAATTTCGTCCCTGACTCTGCATTGTAGGGCAGGAGACTTCAAAACTTTTTCCTCTCTAAATTTAAAATATTCAGTAACTTCTTCAGTCCGAACATATAAATGTCATTCAGTTCTAGCTATAACCTGACAGTTTTATTTACCTTAGGATACATTATTTTTTTTCGAATGGAATGGACTAGAGTTGGCCTTCATTAGTCCACTGAGTCCAATTATCTTTCCTTTTATTTTATATTCTTGGTATCTACAGAGAATTTTATTGAGCACAGGTGATACTTGCTTAAGTGGAACACATTTTGCAGTGAACACGTCAGTGAATGGTATGGCTAAACCCTTTAGTTTGGAAAGTCTCATCTAAACTGAATAAAACTGCCTAATGGCAACACGAATGAGGTGAAAAACATGTCACTGGATTGTAGAGGTTATCGCTTTCTGTGCAAAGACGTAATTAAGCTTCGCCATATGTATATGACGAAGCTTACTGTTTTGGTAAGTATTTTTATTTTTCTTTGAGTTTTATTTTTTTTTAGATCTTGTTGATACTTTACAGGAAGGTACCCTAAGATAACCGAAGTGCTTGTGCCAAATATAAATGACCTTGACCTATGTTTGAAGGTCATATATCCATTTTGAAGGCAAAAATTTGCATATTTGAAATACAAATACCCCAAAACTACTTGTGATACAACTATTTAGTTGAGAATCCTATTATAAAAAAGAGTTTGCGGAGAATTTTCACTGAATGTTTTGCCTAGTGGAAAGTACCGAATCCAAATCTGCTTAGTGTTTTCTTTGTAAAACGTGTTAGAGAGAAGCACAAAAACTGTAAAGCTGTAACACTACAGAAAAATAGCTGTGGTCTCTCTCATTATCTGAAAGGAATATAGTTACAGTTATGCATACAGTTAGCCACTTATTGAGACAAAAATGTAAAATGTATGCATGTCTACAAACACAATCAATACCATAAAAAGTTATGGTGAAGCTTCCTCATTGTGGCTACACAATAAGTAAACAGCTAACTAATTTTCATTTATTCTTCCTAGCGCCAGACAAATCAGTTCAGTTTAGAATAAACCTTTCGAGCTGTTTGTGTTAGATTTATCCTTCATTATCCTCTCTACTTAAGGGTTCCCCTAAAATTATTATTATTATTTTTTTTTTAAGATAGCAAGAATGTAATGACAAATACGTCCTCGAGCTAAGGAGATTAACCACGTCTCTCTGAGAATATTTTTTAGCCAGCTTAGCTAATTCTTTACTGTGTCATACTATTTTATTTAACTTGGTAGAGACATCTAATATGGATATGCATCATAAAAGTTACACCAGACCGCTTAAACTCGAAACAGTTTCGTCCCATGACTTTATTTAGAGGAAAGTTAGTCATTGGACCCTGAGTGTATTACCGTCACTGTTAACCCTGTCATGGACTGGACAATTCTAGCCAATGTTTGATAATTATATCCAGATGGGGATGGGCCATGAAAGTCTGAGTGGTAATACTGTCACAGTTAACCTTCTAATCATCTGAACAATTCTTGCATATTTTTGCCAATTAGTGCTGATGTTTTTATTCATGTGAGAGAGCCAAAGAAGCTTCAAAATTTATGAAAGTCCTGTTTAGGGTTAGACACTATTTCATGGAAGTTTATAGCCAGCTGGGAATAACCTGGGAAATGTTTGTGTCTGGGCAGTGAGACTTAAAAGTCATTGGATAAGGTCAAGCATTTAAAGGCAAACGTCATGCTACCTGGATGTCCGCCAGTTACGCTGACATTCTGCACTGTTTTTTCACACATGTCTTTTTGGAGTTGCTGAATAACGAAAAGTGTATCTGTATGAAAGATTAAGTAGTGAAAAGATTATAATTACGGAATGCTAAACGATGAAAAGGGCATAGGCTATGCAATATAAAACCCCTTGGACCCCATCATCGTCCAGTCCGAGCATCCATTTAGGCTATAGGTCACCTGGTCCGTGTGCGTGTCCTCGTCTGTATCTGTGTCAATGTATCCCTGTGGTGACCATCCACTTCTCCATGACAACTACGGATGGGATATCCGCTTTCCCAGAAAATTACAGCAAGGTAATTATGTCTGAACGAGTACCTCATAAAGTAGAAGAATATGGTCACCTCTTTCGCTTGGCTGGTATTATGCTTCACAGAGGCCATTACAATGCTAAAAGAGAAAGCATTAGTGGTGGATCCATGAAATCTTTCAAACGCGAAGTAAAAACAGTGTATACTACCATTTTGTGTGAGAACCGGAACTTGGTGAGGAACATTTTCAACATTACTTCGAACTAACATACATCCCTGCAGTACCAGAAATCTTCAGAGCCAAGTCAATAGACGGCAACGGATATGAAGTCCCTATGTTGAGGTGACTTAGCATCATAAACGAGTGGTATTGCATGACCAATTCAATCATAGCTTCGCGAACTCCTTGGCTGGTCAGTCTACTGGAGTCCTTGCGTCTGAACATGGTGGATGCTGTAAATAACAGTTACACAAAATGTATCGTGAATTTACTTAGATTACGTAGCTCCCAAAACAGATTCCATGGTAATCCATGACCGTGAAAAATCGCTCTCAGCACGATTCCTCGTGGACAGGGACGCGGACATGGACATGGAACAAACTAATGGATGTTCTCTAACGTTATTCTCAGATGCATAAAATAGTAAAATATTAGTCAGAATACAGTACCAGAGTTGTCCCGACCACGAAAGGATTAGCACTAGCAGTATTAACGCTACTAGTTTCACATGGGCACGGAACAGATCAATGGATGTTTTCCAGCCGTTTCTCATACACTTGATTTTTCACTGC
The DNA here is from genome assembly GCF_032717465.1 of Coenobita brevimanus. Taxonomy (NCBI): domain Eukaryota; kingdom Metazoa; phylum Arthropoda; class Malacostraca; order Decapoda; family Coenobitidae; genus Coenobita; species Coenobita brevimanus. The sequence continues at coordinate 8,525,597 of NC_136983.1, read as the reverse complement.
CACAGATACGGACGCGGACACGGTCTAAGTGTCACGAACAATGGATGCCCAGCTTAAAATCTCAGGCTCTTGTGACTAGTTCCCAGGTGAATAAAACAGTTAACTTTACTCAGAATACAGTACAAAGTTGTCCCTACCATGAAAGGGTTAATAGTGATAATATTATCGCACTTGGCTTCACACGGCCCACTCTAGTCTGTAGTTACCTGGAATACAGTAGAATATCTCACTTGCCTCCATCTTGAGAGAGTTAATGTGTGTGTGTGTGTGTGTGTGTGTGTGTGTGTGTGTGTGTGTGTGTGTGTGTGTGTGTGTGTGTGTGTGTGTGTGTGTGTGTGTGTGTGTGTGTGTGTGTGTGTGTGTTTCATGCAAAATAAAGCGCTGAATGTACATGTTACTAAATCTCCTCAGCTAACGAGGACACTAAGCTAATCAAAACAGTAAGACAATGAGAATACTAAGCCAATGAGAATACTAAACCAATGAGAATATTAAGCCAGTGATAAGACTAACCCAGTGAGAGTACAAAGAAGTGAGCCTACTAAACCAGTGATCATACTAAACCAATGAGACTACTAAGAGAACGAGAATACTAAGGCAGTGAGAAAGCAACGGCAGTGAGAATATAAGCCAATGAGGATAATAAGGCACTGAGAAATTAAGCCAATGAGAATACCAAGTCAGTGAGGATAGTAAAGCAATGAAACTATTAAACTAATGAGAATTCTAAGGCAATGAGAATATTAAGCCAATGACGATGCCGAAACAGTGACAATACTGAATGAGGCCAGTAAGCCAGTTAGAATACTAAGCCAGTGAGCAGAGTAAACCAATAGGGATATTATGGCAATGAAAAAACTAAACCAATCAGAATACTAAGCCAGTGAGAATACAATGAGAATATTATGCCAGTGGGAATCTTAAGCCAATAATAATACTACGCCATCGAGAATACAGGACCTGATTTGCAGCTTGGTGGTTGCACTTGGGTATGAGTAGGTAGAAACTTATGACCGTGGGTGTACAGTGACCGTCACACAGTTCCATTACAAACATATGTCATAAGTTTATGACACCTTGTTAAACCAATGGTTCCCAACTTTCCAGATGGTTATTCATTTACTGACTTTCTTCTCATGTCTGTGTTACCATGTGTTCGAAATAACTCATTGTATTTGGGGTAGTTATCAACTTCATTATTGGTGGCCTTTGAGGGGGGGGGGGAGCGGAGTGAGCTTTTGAAAGCTGGGTGTTTTTTAGCCCCTCCAGTGAATGTTTTGGAAATTAGATCGATATGTGACAGGGATAATGGATACAGGAGCGTTATTCATTAGTTCAGGATGTAGTACTCCCAGTATCATATGTAATGTGTGTGGCGTCTGCAAATTTCACCCTGTATCATATATATTTGAGGAAGCATTTTTCTTAGATTTCTTGTATCTTAAATGGAAAAAAACAAGAAAAAATCAGCATATTTCGAGTGTTTTCACAGCACAAAGACATACTACAAACTGAAACTAGGGTGGCTAAAAATAATTCGTAGAAAATTTTTGGAACATAGTACAAATGAAGCAGCTTCAGTCTTCTTCACAGTCTGATGAACATCATCAAAAGGTTACAAGTGAATTGCCATATCCCTGAACTTTCGAAATGAAAATAATAAAGTTTAGGCCTTTTATCTACAGTCTAAATGATCATATATGTAAAATAAATATTACCATCGTAACTAAATTATCATTTCTTTGAGGGGGATCTCTTTATGACCCACGGTTGGTCCTCTTGCATTGCCAATTTATATGTTTTAATTGTATTTGAAGGGCTTAAACAACCCAATTCTCCTCGCATTTTGAACACTGGTGTTAACTACATCAGGAGCATATACAGTTGTATTTCTTTGATAAAGGTTGGTTATTAAAAAACAAAATAAAATACTGAAGGCTTGATGTTTTACATCTTATTACCATGAATCTTTATTTTTTTTAACATGAGAAAAATGTTACAGATATGAACAAATATTTTAACATCGTAATGAATACAGCTCCATAGAGATATATGAAATGCATATGACCATACTGAATACTTAAGATTTTTAAAGAAATAACCTTCTGGAAAAAGTAAATCTTCTTGTCCATGACGAAGTCAAACCTGAGAGCAATTATGCTCTTATCCTACTTGTCAGTCAGTGGGTGATATGTTTGACAGAAAGCATCGAAACTCATTCTCCCAACATAGACCGTAGCATAGTTTTGTTTTGGCAATTAAAAGCAAGGGAGCGATATGTATGGGTGAATGGAGGTAACTTGAACAAAGCACTGTTGGCAAGAAGATATTCTGGCAATTAAGTTAAAAAAAAAAAGAAAAAAGCTAAAACCATTCCCAGAAACTGTACTTTGACCATCGAGTCAAATACCAGTTTTGTGAAAGATTCCTTTGCAGGGTTGGCATCTTCCATGCTGCTACAAGAAAGCATGAAAAGTTGCTGAATCCATGTATAGTGGCTAGATACGAAGTTTACTTGAAAGTATTTTTCTAGAGCAGGGTCCTGGCAGTGAGATGAGAGTGGAAGGTACACGTCTTACTCTCCTCCCTACCCCCTTACTGCCTAATTGCATCAATTGATGCAATGAGAGTTTTATGCCAAACAGCCTAATCGCATCAATTAAGCGGGACCTGTAAAAAACTGCAGAGTGCTTCCTTCACCCCGATTATGACGTACATGGCTACAGGCCAATGAGAACTCACTCCTGATGTGGCGGGAGGGGGGATCAGACCAACCCAGGAGGTGGGGGGGCACCCCCCTTCTGGGCCGCGTCGGTGCCACCCTCTACCCCACTCCCTCACTCCTTCCTTGTCCTCCATCACCCTCCCACCCATCCACGCACCCACATCTCTCCACCACCATCTGTGTCCCTCCCCACCCACTCTCGCCCCTCCTTCCACCCTGCTATCCTTGTGTCCCCCCCAAACCCCACCCCATCCCTCCCTCCTTGTCCCTCACTACCCTCCTACCCCCTACAGACTTCCAAGAGGTATCAGGCCGCCAAGATGTAACAGAACACACTGAAGTGCTTTCTTTTCATGCAAAAAGTTGGTTATTTTTCCAACCCCCGTACTTACAGGTCTACTCCTCACAGCCTACCTTATCTCTCCACAGCCTAGTAATCTCCCCACACCTACATACACCTGTTTTCATGGTTATTGTGACAAAACACTTTGAAATGACCTGTTTCAATAAGAAAAATTGGTAGTTATAAAAATTTTCACGTTTTAGTTTGTTTTCCAGGGGTAATTATTATAAACTATTTTTAACTTTGACACACAATTGTGCAGCAAGCATTAGGCCTACGAGGGTGCGGATTTGTCAGGTGTGTAAATTCTTCCTCTTTAGCCACAACACAGTCACTTTGCCCTTGGTGAAAGTCGCCAACATCACCCCCCCGAATTGCGGCTGGGGGGGTACCCACCTGAAATAGTTGCGGACTGAAGGGGATTGTTCAGTTCATTAATAATGACCAGTTTTTTTTTTTTACACTTACTGTTCTTTTCCTGAGGACAATCAGATCACAGAATGCATGTACAGTACCGTATGTTCTCATATAGGTCAGTATAGCATTTGTTGTCTCCATGGAGAGAAAGATTAAGAGTATTCCGTTCTGAGAATATGCCAAACAAGTAACATACTTTTTCGGCCCTTCTATGCAACAATGTCATCTATAATTTGAAAACATCCTTAGTCTATTCCCAAAATGGTCTTTAAAGTTCTGAATTCTAAGAAGTCAAGACTGACTCATTCAACATTCTACATTTGTTCTGAATTATGTATTAAAAATTTCGTAGTGTCTGCTTTCTGTAGAGTACAACTAGTTTTGCCCAGAATTTCGTAGGGATATTTTAAAAATATGAATGCCTTTATTCTCAGCTTCCGGTTACCCACATCAGAACATCCACATTACCCATTGTGGGTAATTTTCCATGGGTTGGGAACCTCTGTGGTGAACAGAAAGTACCTTCACCCTGAGAGTTGGCTTCTCAGCTGATTAAAATGTTCTGGCATTAGAATGCCTATAATCGTCTTGCCTTATCCAAAATCAAACCATTTGTAAATAAACCCAAATAAAATGCACACTACGTTCTGATACTAAAACGGTTAAGAAAGACTTTTTTATTTCTTCACCAAGAGGGATGTGTCTTTCTCACCTTTCTCACCAGACGCCAGTTAAGCCTTCGCTTGTCAGTCGTCCTGGCGCACAAACTTCCTCCACAAGTGCCGGTCTTGATAAAGGTGCTGTTTCTCCACTTTCTCCAGTTGTCATCCCCTCATTTGCACAGCATTTTTTATGTTATCTTGCAATTTGGTTCTAGGTCTTCCAGGCGGCCTACTACTCTATGGTGTCCAATCATAGCATATCCTTGATTAGTGTTGTTCTCCCTCTCTCTTTAGGTGCCCGAACCATCGCAGTTGTCCCCTCTCCACATGGTCCTGTATGCTTTCAACTCCAAGAGAAACTCTTATTCTCTCACTCCTGATTTTATCACTTCTTGTAATTTCACGAATTAGTCTCAGAACTTTCATTTTACATGCTTGGAGCTTACTTTTAGTCTCGCTGCTAAGAGACCAAGTTTCATGGCCGTAAGTCAAGAAAGCAGTGATAAGAAACAGGGAAGTGAGCATGGAAGTGAAAAAGTTACTACATGACAGTATTGTGATACCAACTCTAACGTACGGAAGTGAAGCTTGGACGTTGTTAGAAGGACGCAAGTCAAGAGTGAGAGCAGTGGAAATGAGTTATTTAAGAGGAGCCTGTGGAGTCACATGGAGAGACAGGCTGACGAATGAGGATATAAAGGAGCGTTGTGGTGTGGATGTGGTTGTGATAGGAAGCGTTATGAGGAACACACTGAGGTGGTTGGCCATGTGGAGAGGATGGAGGGTGAAAGACTGACGAAGAGAGTGTATGTAAGTGAGGTGGAGGGGGGAAGAGGGAGGGGGAGGCCGAGGATGAGTTGGAGGGATTGGGTGAAGAGGTATATGAGAGAGGGGGGGGTGAGTTGGGAGCAGGGCAGTGAAATGGCGGGGGACAGGGAGACTTGGAGGCGATTTGTTTGTGGCCACCCCAAACGGGATTGAGGCGTCTGGCAATAGATAGATAGATAGAAGTCAAGATTGGTCTATGGATAGAAGTGCAGATACTTCGAGGGGTACGTTTTTGTCTTCAGAAGTGGATTAGTAAATGGAAAGAGTTGTTAAATTTGCTTATTCTATCGTGTAGCTCATGAGACATATCATTTTCTGTGCCAAAGACAACTCCAAGATATTTAAAGCTCTCTGAGCGCTTTAGAATATGGTCCCCCAAGGTGATGTTCATTGCTTGTTGGTTACTTGGTAGATGTATTACTTCTGTTCTGGTTCTGCTGCCATTTGCGACCAGTTCCTCATCCCATGCACCTATGAGTTGCTGTAGGGTTCCCTTCGATGATGTCTGCATGGGCAAAGATTTCGCCATCCAAGTTAAGTTGTTCAGTGTTAAGGCTACAATAATCCATGACAAGAATGCATAATACGGGTGATAACACACTTCTTGCCTAACTCCTGTTTCTACAACAAACCAATTTTGGTTTGGCTGTTGCTTTTTGACCCTAGATTTGTTATTAAAGTACCGGTATGTACTTTTAATGGCATTGCAAAGTTTTCAGGTATGCCATATTCTTCCCTTGTTAAGATGTTCCGTAGGATTCTTCTAGGCACACTGTCTAAAGCCTTTTCAAAGTCTAGATACAGGTTCTTGTTCCACTCCCAATTTTTCTTACATACCGTCTTTAAGTTGTAGATAAGGTAAAGCGTACATCTACCTGGTCGGAATCCATGCTGCTTTTCTCCTAGCTTATCCTACACCAATGCTCTCAGTTTTCTCTCCAGGACCCTCTCATAGACCTTTGCCATATGAGGCATAAGAGCAATCCCTCTGTAGTTTAGGCAGTCAGTCTTTTTGCCCGTTTTGTGATTTGGACAGATTAAGGAATAATTCCAATCGTCTGGAGTCATACTTACATTCCAGCATTTCTCAAAGATGTCTCTAATCCAGGCAAATCCCCCCTCTCTGATGTTTTTGAGAATTTCAGTTGGTATTTCATCCTCGTCAGGGGCCTTACCGTTCTTCATATTCTTTAGGAATGCTTTAACTTCACTGATGGTAAATGGTTGGTCTTCTGACTGATCCTGTCTGTAATCTATCACTGCTTGCTCAAGGTCATCATCAAGGTCATTTGGCACATTTAGTAGTGTTTCACGATGGTCCTTCCACCTCTTTCCTATCTATTCAGGATCTGTGAGGAGGTTCTTGCCATTTTGATCTATAATGGCATAGGTTGGGAATGAAGAGGATTTTCGATGTTTTTAACCAGGTTGTAAATCAGTTCTCAGATTCCCAGTTGGTCTTATTTTAGATCTCTCCTGATTCTTTGCCATCCTTTTTTGCTCTCTCTCATAGTCTCCTGGCCTATTCGTACATCTGTCTGTTGTGCTGCCTTTAGTCCGGGAGCCCAGACCAATTTATTCAAGTGAAGAGAGGAATAAGGTTTGTTGGCCTCATTACATTGGAACAATCCTAAGAATCACGAATCATAGTTGCTGCTGCTTAATATCCTGTATTTACAGCCTGTAGGGTACTTTTAATTAAGGTGTAAAAAAACATTTATTCAAATGGGTAAGAGGAATGGACATTTTTATATGGTAATAACTTTTTGGAAGTTGAGGGACATAGTAATCACACTGACAGCAACTTGTGCATGTACCTGACCCCAGACAGCAACATTCTGGGGGGGTCAAATTTTGCATTATTCAAACATGGAGAGGAATGGACGTACCTTGTTGCATTTTAACTGTCAGGTACTGAGTTACACAAATATATCAATGACAGCAATTATTTTTTATTGTACCGGGACCCAGACAGCAGCCGCAAAATTGCTTATTCTTGACTAAACTGGTTTTCTTTACAAAATGAGAGGAATGGTTAAAACCAACTTTCTAGATCTATACAAACATGATGGAATATGAGAATGGCAACAACAGCAATTTTTTTTTTTTTTTTTTTTTTTTTTACCCAGTCCCGACCAGCAATTTTTTGAGGGTCAAAATTATGTGACTTATTCAAACATTAAGAAGAATGGATGAAACTCGTTCCATTATAACTGTTAGGTACTAAGTAACAAAAATATATCAATGACAGCAATCTTTCCTTGTACCGGGGCCCAGACAGCAGCCTCAAAATAATATGCTCCGACCCAGCATTAGCTTAGTCAAACACTGACACAAATATGAAACTTAATAAATTGTGTCTGTTAGGTAGCAAAGTACAAAAATAGTAGTCTTTCCTTATACCGGGAGCAAGACAGCAGCCCCAAATATGTCCTGCCCTGATATTGCTTCATACTGCAATATGTCACAAAAGTGCAAGGTACAGTATAATGTTAGAAATTATGGAAACGTAAGCAAAGAGAGATTGATTGAATGTTATGTACAGATTAAGTAATTCCTGTCAGGTGAATATGGAATTAAGTTTAGACTTAAACTATTTGTAATACTTTCTTCCACATCATTCCTACATCATTGAAATTATTCACATATACTTACTGCAGTATTCTGACCTATTGAATTATTAATTTAAGTACCATTCTAGAAATACAAACACACCTGCAACTAACTGGAAGAATTCTTTGAAAAATATTGCATTAGTAGTCCACCAAAAACTTAAGTACTTTTCAGTATATTATGATAGGCAATATTAGTATAGATAAAATTGATATTGGCTAAATAGTTGCAGGTAATAAACTTAAATACTTTTCAGTACATTATGATAGGCAATATTGGTATAGATAAAATTGGTATTGGCTTAATATTGTTATGTGTAATTTAAATAACTAATAATTACACATATCTAGATACAGCACATTTTAATTATCTTCACTTTCACTGTCAGTGTCATCAGTCCATGGCTCTATGTCCAAGTCCAATTCATGCTCTTGCTCCGATCCTTCAGTTTCATCCAACCCAGTATCATCAGGATCCAACTCAGTATCATCCAACAGTGTGGATGACCCTTCTCCTTCTTCATCTACCAAAGAATTTTTTCTGAAGGTGTCTGGCAAACGTGGACCGGTAAACCACAGTGGCACATAGAGTCCATTCTCATTAACAGTCCAGCCGAAGTCGAGAGGGTCAAGGTCCTTTGTTGGGTCAGGTGTATACGACAGGCTTCACATTTGCGATATATAGTTGGCTCTTGAAATGTGCTTTTCCAGTGATCTCTTGCACGGTGGGAGTGACGAGCAGTTCACCTTCTAGACCTTGTCTTTCGTCTTAATACCACCTGTCATTTCAACAAATGCTTGGAACTGGGCTTCGTTGATGTCATTCACTGCCTTGAAACCATATATTCTACAGATGTATGCTGTGACAGACGTTTTGTTCACTACTTTGGTGGACAGGGTCTGCAATGCTTTAACATGTTGTTCAGCCTTCTCCAAATAACTTAAAGGAATCACTTTCCCTTGCTGTCATTAATATATTTGTGTAACTCAGTACCTGACAGTTAAAATGCAACAAGGTACGTCCATTCCTCTCCATGTTTGAATAATGCAAAATTTGACCCCCCCAAAATGTTGCTGTCTGGGGTCAGGTACAGGCACAAGTTGCTGTCAGTATGATTACCATATCCCTCAACTTCCAAAAAGTGATTACCATATAAAAATGTCCATTCCTCTTATCCATTTGAATAAATGTTTTTTTACACCTTAATTAAAGGTACCCTACAGGCTGTAGGTACAGGATATTAAGCGGCAGCAACTATGATTCGTGATTCTTAGGACTGTTAAAATGTAATGAGGCCAACAAACCTTATTCCTCTGTTCACTTGAATAAATTGGACTGGGCTCCCGGACTACTTCTGGTCTTCATCGATATTCTGAAAGCAGGCATTTTTCTAAAGACTGCAGATTTAACCTTGTCTATCCACCATGGCGTTTGCCTTTTGTACTTAGCGTAAGAAGTTCTGCAATGGATGGTTGCCTCTGCAGATTCTGTCACTGCAGTCGGAAAGTTTAGTCAGTTATCCCCAATGCTATGCACATCAGTGTGTTCCTCATAACGCTTCCTATCACATCCACATCCACACCACAACGCTCCTTTATATCCTCATTCGTCAGCCTGTTTCTTACACACTCTCCCAAACTCATCCACCAAGCCTTGCAGCTCCCCTTCGTCTTCACTCAACAACACAGTATCATCTGCAAACAACAGTACAGGGAGTTTCCAAACACTATCCTCTCTCACCAGGGCCACTCCAACATCCACCACCCTACCTTGTACCTCTTTTATTACCTCATCCATGTACAGATTGAACAACCATGGAGACATGACACATCCCTGTTTCAACCCAACTTTCAAAGACAAAAATTCACTTAGTTCACCATCCACATGCACTGCAGCCTTCGCACCATCGTACATACTCTTCACAGCATTCAACAACTTCCCATCTACTCCATATATTCTTAATACTTTCCACAATCCTTGTCTATCCACCCTGTCATATGCTTTCTCCAAATCCATGAAAGCTGCATACAACTTCTTTTCCTTCTCTAGAAACTTTTCCACTAAAGATCTAAGAATGAATATCTGACCTACCCAACCTCTTTCCTTCCTAAAGCCTCCCTGTTCTTCTCCAACTAATTTCTCTGTTCTTTCTCTAACTCCGTCAATAAGTATCCTACCATACACTTTTCCTATTATACTAAGAAGACAAATGCCCCTATGATTACCACACACTTTTTTTTCCCCTTTTCCTTTGTACAATGGAATAATTATACCTGACTTCCAATCCTCTGGGACTCTACCTTCCTCCCAGGCCAATCTGCACATCTTCCACATCCATTCTACTACTATCTCTCCCCCATGCTTCAGCATTTCACCACACACTCCATCAATTCCTGGGGCTTTCCCCGATTTAACTTTCTTCATTACTTCCACAACTTCTATCCTACTGATTTCTTCCTGTCTTCTCACCTCCCTCCTTCTCCCAGCCATTTCCCAGCCACTTATACTCGCATTACTTCCATCCTCTATGTTCAACAATTCCTTAAAGTGTTCTCTCCATCTGCTCACTTTTTCTCCCTTCTCCACTAGTAATCTACCATTTTTATCTTTCACTCCCCTGCTAACTTCACTTCCACCCTGTCTTACTCTTTTCACCTCTTTCCAGAACGTTTTCTTACAGTCCCTCCACTTTACACTCAAATTCCTTCCAAATTCCTCATCCACTCTCTTCTTACTCTCTCTTACTAATCTTTTCACCTCTCTCTTTCACACTTGGGTTAATTTATCGTCCACCCGGTCAGCCACTCAACTTCAATAATGAAATCTACACTCAAACTGCCGAAATATCTTGTATGCAAAGCACTGTAATATTTGGTGATTTTAATTTACCAGTTCCAAAATGTGGAGAAGAGCTATCCTCATATACCGGGTTAGACCTATATACAAACTTGCAGGAAAGTTCTCTGTATCAATTTGTATATTATCCAAAACGTGAAGCTAACATCCTGGATCTTGTCTTAGCCACATCAGAAAATGTAGTAAGTAATGTTATTGTAGGAGGAGAATTTAGTACAAGTGATCATTGCACAGTTACATTTAACATTAAACTCAGTGAAGACAATGTCATGGCCAGTTGCGAGAATGTGCCTGACTTTAAAAGGGCAAATTTTATGAAATTAAAGTCAATTGTTGGTGCAGGTGACTGGCATCCTATTGCTGAAACCTTAGATATCAATGACCCGTGGAATTATTTTACAGAAACCATCAACAGTGCTGTCTGGTTATGTATTTCAATGTGCAACAGAAGGCCTGCCAAAAAATCTAAACCCAAATGGTGGAACTCCGACATTAAATATTATCTGGAAGCAAAAAATCTTGCATATAAAAATTACAATACCACAAAGGGCCAAAGTGATAAAAATAAATACGATGCCCTTCGATGGAAAGCAAAAAAAATAAATGCAGTAAGAAAAACCTTGAGGTGCATACTGAAAGTATCAGTAAATCAAATCCCAAAGAATTTTTCAGTTACATAAGAAGCAAAAAGGTAATAACTCCGACAATCGGTCCCTTAATCACAGATAACAGAGTGCACACTGATGATCAAACCATGATGACAAAAATTATCAATACTTTCTTTCCTATAGGAGAGGACAACATAATCACTGACATTACAGTTAGTGAGCGCGACGTACTGCTTACAATTAGCAAATTAAAAGAGAATGAAACACCGGGACCAGACAAAATATCTCCACGTGTTTTGAAGGAACTACAGAATGAAACTGCAAAGTCTTTATCTGAACTTTTTAAATTAATCACTTAAAAGCAGTAAGGTGCCACATGCATGGAAACTTGCTAACATAACTCCAATATTCAAAGAAGGCAACAGATCACAGCCAGAAAACTACTGCCCAGTTAGTTTAACATCATTGATTTGCAAATTGCTTGAAACTATTAGCAGAGATAAGTTTGTGAAACACTTAGAATCAAAGAATCTCATAAAAGGTTATCAACATGGTTTTCATAATAATCGCTCTTGCCTCACGAATCTGCTGGACTTTTTCAATGATATACTGAACATGTATGACAACACTAAATCTGTTGATGTTGTGTACATTGATTTTCAAAAGGCTTTTGACAAAGTTCCACACAAAAGACTCCTTCAGAGGCTAAAGGCACATGGTTTCAGTGGCAGTGTTCTCAGGTGGGTAGAAGATTGGCTCACCAGACGAAAGCAAAGAGTTGTAATTAACGGAAGAAAGTCAGACTGGATAAACGTTACAAGTGGAGTGCCGCAGGGTTCAATGTTAGGCCCTATTCTTTTCTTAATATATATCAATGATACTGATGAAGGATTATGTTGTAAAATTTCAAAATCTGCTGATTGGTAACAGAGCAGATACGGCACTGCAAAGGCAGGCAATTCAGAGAGATCTTGATTGACAGTTCAACTGGGCCCAAGTTTGGCAAATAGATTTTTTATATTAATAAATGCAAAGTGCTAAACATTGGCAGTAAAAATGTAAGAGCTAATTATAGCATGAATAATGTCCAACTTGATAGGGTAAACCGTGAAAAAGACTTAGGAGTTACAATAAGAAACGATTCTGAAACCAAGCAAACAGTGCACAGAAGCTATGAAAAAAGCCAATAAATTGATTGGATTCATAGGCAGAGCATTTGAACATGAATCTGATAATATTGTTCTCACTTTGTATAGTTATTAATACACCTGCACTTGGAATATTGCGTTCAGTTTTGGTCACCATATTATAAAAAGGATATGGAAAAGCTTGAAAGAGTGCAGCGAAGGATGACAAAGATGATACCTAGACAGAAATAAACCATACGAGGAACGTTTAGAAGCCCTGAATCTATTTACCCTAACTAAACGGAGGTTATGTTAAGATCTAATTCAAGTAATCAAAATTGTTAAAGGACATGATAACATGGCTGTTGATAAATACTTCACAGTTTATCACTTGAATTATACTAGAGGCAATGGGCATAAAATAATTGGGAAACAATTCCAGTCTCATGAAGCTAAGCATTTTTTCTTCAGTAGGGTTGTAAATGTATGGAATAAACTGCCCTCCAGTGTTGTAATTTCTAATACAGTACTGACCTTTAAAGTTCGCCTGGATAAATATTGTCATCTAACCCCTAGCTTAATATATTTACTTCTGAATAAAACACTTCTGTATGTATAATTTTTTATTTTATTTTATTTATTTATTTATTTATTTATTTTTTCTAGAGCCTGAATCAATTCACTGAATGCAAATATAGTATATGCACAGACTAGGATATGCACAGATAGCCCTGAGTTAACAGTCACTACTCATACTTTTGACCTGTGATGGGCTGTGGATCACTGAGAGTCCTTGTTAATCAAGTGACCACCATCGGGATTTTTTTAACCCGCCCCGTCCCGGAGACGTGAATTCACGTCCTCACATGATGTGCACTCATATCCCGGAGATGTAAATCAACGCGACAACATTGCAAGGTCCCTAATTTGCACAATTTTCAATTTTCGCGAGTGATTTTTGGTACGTATACATGGGACACCTTCCTCTACAAGATGCCAGGCAGGGACGATGCCTTACCCAGCATGACCTCCTCCCCCCCCCTGCATGACCTTTTCTCAGCAATTCACCTGTTATCAGTGACCTGGCCAGTAAAGCCATGTCATGCCACGGTACGAAATTCAGGGCCAGAGTGATTCCCCAATCGATGACAATGTGGAGGACAAACATTAGAGGAAGAAACAGTCAGAAATGATGATCAGGTAATGTGGCAAAAAAAGGTCAGGAATGGTGATGAGTTAGTGAAACAATGCTTATAATGCCTATATTACCGTTTGAAAACCAATATACTCTCATGCTACATATAAATTCGTACCAAATAAATAAATAAATACCGTTTATGAGTGGTGTAGAATAGTTTTCCCATAGAACTCGTTTTCTTTGCAGCCAGCCTGATAGAAAACCCTGTAAGGTAAGGAGGTACTCCTACCTGAATAGCATATTTTAAACCTCAGGTAAGCGATTTCTCTATGAATTTTCGATGTTTCTCACCAAAAGCGGATGTTTGAGCCAAAAAAAAAAAAAAAGGTCCAAAAATGTTGGGACTGGGGCGTACCACTGCCCAGAAAATGTCGGGATGGGACGGGTTAATGCACCAGGGGTCACTACTTCAGGAGGTGACTTGTGTGCTTGTCCTGCATGGGAGTGCTCCTAGTCTCAGTGGAATGAACGGAGCTGAGGCCTGATTGACTGCTGCCCACCTTAATAGTGCCAGGCAAGGCTGCAGCACCACCCCTGAACATCCACACTGTGCACTGTGCAATTTCCACGTGATGTCCGCAGACACCCCGTTAACTCAACGTACCCGTACTTGGTGTCATGCATTATTTATTTATTCGATTATACATTTTACTTTACTACTTTCTCTTTCAGGTTATTCATACTGTAGCTTATAGATAAAGTATTATAGAATGTAACTTTTCCTTTTCAATCTTTCCTACGAAATTTCCATGTCAGTTTTTCCATTCTGCATGGTGGTTTTTCTCTCTTTTTCTTACCAGTTTTAACTGGAGGGTTTGGAGGTGGAGGGAGCCTTCTTGCTTTACTATCCTCATCCCTCAGCATGTAGAGTTAGATCTCGTAGTCATAGTTAACTCTGTAACAAACTGCCTCAAAAGGACCACAAGGTCTGTTGCTGTTCTCTTTCCCTTGTACTCCTTTGTACTCCTGAGAGTGACTGAATACTTCTGACGTCTTTGAAAATCTTCCTATTATTAATTAAAATTAGATCTATCATTGATTTGTCAGTATAAATTTTAGTGGGTAGAGTTTTATCGGTACCAAGTCCACTTGTGGCTTTCTCTGTTTATAAATTTTATTCATGATGGACATTTGATTTAAAATGTAAAAATCTATTATACTTTAGCCAGCTGGGTTTAATTCTCCTATGCTAAGGGCACCAATGACATGTTCTGTTCCCCCTGAGTCTGTCCCTGCTAACATGCCCATTCAAATCTCCCATTACTATGATGTTTTCAAAGGTTAAGTGACTTTTGACATCTTGCAACTCTTGAAATAGCACTTCACTTTCTGTGGTTAGTATATCCTGCTGTACGACATAAACTTGTGTGAAACTCATATCAGTTTCACCAGTTTTAGTTGAGAGACAAAGGATTCTTTCATTTGTGAAATCTATGTGGCTTACGCCTTGTGCAAGTTCTTCAGTTTGAATTACTCCTACTCCATGTCTGGCATCCTCACCTCCACTATATTGTACATGGCAAGTAATGTGGAGCACCTTAGTACCTTTCCTCGTGAACTTGAGGTACGTTGCAGTCTACAGGCTAATGTGCACCTTCCCCCAGACAACATGAGGAGAGAATTCCTAGAGTTGACGACTGCAGCAAAACATGCATCTGAAACACTTCCCCTGACCAAGTTCTGGTCTAGAATGAGTGAATTTTAACCCTGCTGTAGCTGATGTTGCTGTAATGTCATTGCTACTGTTCCCTAGTGCTTACTTGTGTGAGCAAGGATTCCCAACGCTGTTGAAGATGAAAAGTAAACACCCAGCATGGCTTCATGTGTAGCATGAACTGGAGTCTGTCTAATACTGCTCCTTGAATTAACAAGCTAGTAAAATAGGCACAGCCTTCACACTGAAGTTTAATACCGGTAGTCATTGTTGAAACATGGTGTTAATGCTTATTTCCCATATGAGGATATTATATTTTCGTTAGTCTTTCAATAGCCAGTGTAGTACTATTCAGTACTAATTTAGTGCTAATGTTCATATGCATCATAAAGTAATTTCAATTTCATTCTTGAGCATTATCATTATATACAGTATTGACGATGATGAAATGCAAAACTGATTAATACAGTCAATACAATTTCAACCATTTGATAAAATCCATTGTAGTACCACTGTGTACTGATTTAGTCTTCATGCTGTATAATAGCAATCCGTATTACTGTATTGTCAGTAATGGGGTGTATGTTGAAGGTCTGATAACTCAGGGGGAACTTGGAGAGATAAAGGTTGAGAACCCCTGTTGTAAAGTGTTCTTCCTTTAGTGCGAGGGCATAATAATTGTTTTGTTCTTTCTCTATGCTGACGATTTCTTCATCATAGTAAAGATCTCCTATATTTGGCGGATGATAAATTCTGTAAGTAACCCACTCTCCCTGCCTGAAGATCTCACCTAGGCTTAATTAAGTAGTTAAAACAGAGTAAGAATTAAACAAAAGTCATACCGGTAGTAAAGAACTTGTTTGGCCATTGAGCCTGATGAGTTTTTATTATATCGTTGTTATCACCAGATATATTTTACTTAGGTTAGTATAGATTTTGTATAGAATATCCGAACTGTCGAGGTTATATACAGCTTTCTTTTATCCCTTCAGTATTGGACATTTTCCCTTAAACAAATAAACATTTTCTGTAGTTAGTACTAATTAATAAAATACGTATTGTAAGGCATTCAGTCGCATATAAGTTCATTTGTTTATACTTTTATCATAATTCACAGCTGCCGACTATTTCCCCACCAGACTACAATGAATAGCCTACATTTGAAAAATACGACAGAAGATGATTCATGGAAACATTCTACCTATAGAAACTTCATTCATTTATAGAGGTAGAAAAGTATATCCAAAAATGATTCATCATATTATTTCAGTGATAGAGAAACCCTTTTAGCTCCTCCAGCTAGCAAACATTTCACAACAAAATTAGAATGATTCAATACGTGAACAAAAAAGTATCATTCCAATATTTCGCTGATGTGAAGACTTCTTTTATCTCGGGCTTTATAGCTACAAAACACATCAGAACCAAAAAAGTGATTGATATGCTGAAAATTGCCTCATTACAAGGTGATTTTTTTTTTCTTTTGGCTAAATGCTAACAACTTTATTCAGATCAAGAGAGGAGTTGCTCCACATATTACATCACTTTGTTCCACTAAAATGAAGTCAACCATTAACAGATTTCATGTAGTATGGAACTGAAACAATGCTTTAAGGGAAGAAAATATTCACGTCAGTGTAATTTTTCACCTTAGTTTTGTAAATATTTTAGTTCTTTTGTTGCTTATGTGTCGTAGGTCAGGGGCAGAAAAAGACAGTGCTACAGCTCTACATCTTTATAGCACTTTTTCATGTCTAACATCACATTCTAGTGTTCATCTGTGATTGCAGTTCAGCATTCAAGGTAGAGACATGGCAGTTTTAGGCTAAGTCTATCTATCTATCTATTGTCAGACGCCTTAATCCCATACGGGGTGGCCACAGACAAATCCCCTCCACGTCGCCCTGTCCCCCGCCATTTCAATGCCCTGCTCCCATCTCACACCCCCCTCTCTCACATACCTCTCCACTCCATCGCTCCATCTCATCCTCGGCCTCCCCATCCCGCTCCCCCCCTCAACCTCACTCACACTCTCCTCGTCAGTCTCTCACTATTCATTCTCTCCACATAGCCAAACCACCTCAGTGTGTTTCTCCTAACCTTCCTATCACATCCACATCCACACCACAGTGCTCCTTTACATCCTCATTTGTCAGTCTGTCTCTCCATGTGACTCCATAGGCTCCTCTCAAATAACTCATTTCCACTGCTGAGACTCTTGACTTGTGTCCCTCTAACAACGTCCAAGCTTCACTTCCATACGATAGAGTTGGTATCACAATACTGTCATGTAGTAACTTTTTTTTACTTCCATGCTCACTTCCCTGTTTCTTATCACTGTTTTCAAAGGAACCAGCAACCTTTCTTCTTTATTGTACCCTTTCAAGCGCTTCATCCTCCAAACTTCCATCCTTACTCATCACACTACCCACGTACTTAAACGTATTCGCATTTCCCATTGCCTCATCATCCAGCCTCACTGTACATTCACTGACTTCACTTCTCTCGAAGAACATAACTTTACTCTTCCGTACATTCACCTTCAGATTCCGTTTCTTACACACTCTCCCAAACTCATCCAACAAGCCTTGCAGCTCCACTTCGTCTTCACTTAACAACACAGTATCATCTGCAAACAACAGTACAGGGAGTTTCCAAACACTGCCCTCTTTCACTAGGGCCGCTCCAACATCAACTCCCCTACCTTCTTTCTCTTCTATAACCTCATCCATGTACAGATTGAACAACCATAGAGACATGACACATCCCTGTTTCAACTCAACCTTCAAATAGAAAAATTCACTCAGTTCACTATCCACACGCACTGCAGCCTTAGCACCCTTATACATACTCTTCACAGCATTCAACAACTTCCCATCTACTCCATATATTCTTAATATTTTCCACAATCCTTGTCTATCCACCCTGTCATATGCTTCCTCCAGATCCATGAAGGCCGCATACACCTTCTTTCCCTTCTCTAGAAACTTTTCCACTAAAGATCTATGAATGAATATCTGATCTACACAACCTCTTCCCTTCCTAAAGCCTCCCTGTTCTTCTCCAACTAATTCCTTGATTATTTTCCTATCTGTCAATAAGTATCCTGCCATATACTTTTTCTGTTACACTAAGAAGACAAATGCCCCTATGATTACCACACACTTTTTTTTCCCCTTTTCCATTGTACATGGGAATAATTATACCTGACTTCCAATCCTTCGGGACTCTACCTTCCTCCTAGGCCAATCAGCTAACATGCTTCAGCATTTCACCACACACTCCATCAGTTTCTGGGGCTTTTTTCAACAGTTCCTTAAAGTGTTCTCTCCATCTGCTCACTTTTTCTCCCTTCTCCACTAGAAATCTACCATTTTTATCTTTCACTCCCCTACTAACTTTATTGCCACCCTGTCTGACTCTCTCTACCTCTTTCCAAGTAAGGGAGATAAAAAAAATCACAGTAGAATTAGTGGACGATCTGATCCAACTCGCAGATACTCATGCCAACCAGAGGGCTCCATTTTTAACTGTTTTCCTGCAACTACATGGCCATTGCTCTGGGGTAATATTTAACTTCATTAATATTAATTTTCATTTGCATGCTACGCTGCAAAACACATCCCAGACACACACTGGGGAAATGGAAAAAGCGGTGAGGAGGAATGTCTGAGTTGAAACTGAGGGGATTCAAGCCCCGGGTATGGAAAAATCATCATCATCATCATCATCATTATCATCATCACTATTACGAAAAAAAAAAAAAAAGCTTCTTGTTTAGCAAAACTGTTTGGATAACGTTGATAATGCTGATACTGATACTGATGATGGTGATGAGCAGGAGGTAGAGGAGGAGGAAGAGGGAGAGATGGAGGAAGAGGGAGAGGAGGAAGAAGTGGAGGAGGACGATGAAGAGGAACATGAGCAAGAGGTGAAGCAGGAGGAGGAGGAGGAGGAGGTTGCCTAGATTAATAACACCTATCAATTGCACCAGGTTTAGCATACAATCAATATTTACTAAGTACCATTCTTCCCGAAGAAACAAGACAACACCTATCAACTGCACGAGGTTTGGCATACAGTCAAATATTTATTAAGTACCATTCTTCCCCAAGAAACGAGACTGCCTGTTTACCGGTTCGTTCCGTCCCAGTGGACTCTTCGACTCACACGGGATTAGAGGCAGGCTGAAAAATTCGGCATTAAGAACGTTAAAGGTCGACTTGTATGAAGGACAGAGAGAAAAATAAGTTGAGAATCTTTGTGTGTGTGTGTGTGTGTGTGTGTGTGTGTGTGTGACAGTTCCACTGTGTGATTTTTTTTCTCCATTTTGAGGAACCTATGCAACCCATTTATAACACTGGGAGAAAGATGATGATAATGAGGAGGAGGAGGTGAGTATTCCTTCAGTTTTCCATTTTACCATAATGATGCCAACTATTTTTCCTTGCCTCCCTGTTTATGCATACTTTTCTCTCCAAGACACCGCCACCTCAACGAAGTGAGCGGTCCATTGTCTTAATTCCTTCATCCGCTCTTGTCTCCCGAGAATGTTTTGGGGGTGCCAGCG
Organism: Coenobita brevimanus; assembly: GCF_032717465.1. Taxonomy (NCBI): domain Eukaryota; kingdom Metazoa; phylum Arthropoda; class Malacostraca; order Decapoda; family Coenobitidae; genus Coenobita; species Coenobita brevimanus. The sequence goes on along the minus strand of NC_136983.1, from coordinate 8,505,996 downwards.
CCCTTTCTATCGCTCATCACAGTTGGTCTCCTAGTTTTTCAGTCCAGTTTCTTCATTTTCACTCTATTACTTCCTGACACTTATAGGCTACTCTCCTAATCACCAGTCACGCTAACGTCGCGTTTGCCCATGCTCAGTCTCTCTCTCTCTCTCTCTCTCTCTTCACACACCCGTTCTATCAAATGCCCACACCCACTCTATCACATATTCCCACCCATTCTATCATTTATTCACACCCGCTCTCTCACACTTACTCCCCCTACTTATTCACATCCACTTTGCCACTTGTTCACATCTACTCTCTCACACTCACTCTCACTTACACCAACAGTCTTCTTACTCACAACCACGCAATTACCCCACACCCACCCTAACGTATTCATATCACTATATTTCTTGCTCACAACACTGTCATTTGTTCACATCCAATTCAACGTTTACTCACATCCACTTTGTCATTTGCACACACACACTCCCACAGTCACATCCACTCTATCACTTACAACCGCTCTCACACTTGTTACCATCCATCCTTTCATTTATTCACACACACACACACACACACACACACACATCAGAAGAGAAAACCTTGTATTGTGTCACGAATTAACGACACTGTACTCTGAGAACTCACGAACATTAGTGAAAACCCAGTACAATTCGCTCAGTCAGTTAATCGTCCTGTGACGGCACTGCGATAGGAACAGAATTTCAAAACATTTGGCATTTTTTCAAGAGTGAATGTCCTTATACACAAACACTGGTGTTTCACTGACCAATTATCATATATCTATCGTTCGCATGACTCTGTATTGGCTGGGAGCTGGAAGTCCCGCCCATTCCCATACCGGAAGCCTGACAGCGTGAGAAACTCTAGGGCTGGGCAAGATCCGATACTGGAACAGGTTCCATCGGATCCTAATAAATTACTTTGGAACCGAACACATGGACAGAAACCGGTTCCTCTAAACGGATCCTCAGACTCGGACTTTGAAAATTATGTTTTGGTTATCATGCATATGTATCCTTTGAAAGTAATAAAATATAACATTAAATATTCTCAAATATTAATCATTAATAGTATACTGAGTCAGTAAATTATGTACTATGAACCATAACCTGTCATGTCAATAAATATCCCTATGTTCCCAGTCCATTTTATAACTTGTAAAAAATATATATACCGGTATAAGGCTAAATGTACAGAACAGAGACCATTCACTTAAATTCATAAAGTTATAGGGTAACATCAGTGTGAGAAGTTGGTAAACACTGAGTGAGTGAGTAGTAACCGGTACTCATTTGGTATTATCAAGTCCCGGAACCCAGAGTCGGAAGACGGAGGCTCTGGTGACTCTCATGGCGTCTGGGTAATTACTGCATGAGGAACTGGTTCCAGAGTCGGTTCTAACGGATCCCTTCTCCTTGGGATCCGGAACCGTGAGAACTCAGTTTACCGGATCTTGCCCAACCCTAAGAAACACATTAGTTGGAGAGGGACAGCCCTGACAGGTGGATGTACGCAAGCAGTGTAAGACGTGAGACCCGCATCACCTTGCAGTGTGTGACGCCGTACTTCTCCATTCACCACAGTCAGTTACTGATGGACGTCCGAGAGAGAGGTGGATGTAGTGACAGGGCCGTGCAGGAGCATTTTACGGTCTTTATGTAGCTATGCGACTTAATAAATCTCTCCAGTCTGCAGCCCCGGGAGGTGGACGTAATGACAGAGTAGTGCAGAAAGATCACAGAAGACTATCCCTCGTTTCTGGAGGTGTCTGAGCAGCGAGTTCTTGCAGCCCCATGACTCGATACCGCTCCAAATACTGTAGCAGTATTTTCTTTCTATTTTCTAGGTTTAAGAGTGTTAGTTAACCTGACTGCGTGAGTGAATTTACTTGCTTAAGTTCTCCTGTAACATAAGCGTTCATTTTGCTGTAATTAATAAATTCACAGCTTTTACTTTTGAGCACAATTAAATGTAAAAATAGTGTTTCATTTCTCCATATTGTTATTACTTTCTTCCTTCGTTCCCAGTTTGCACGAACTTTTCTTCATATTAATTCACATCTAATCCGTTTGCGCAAGCTTGGAAATTTACAAGCAAGAACTTGGGTTTATATTATTAAGTTCCAGGGTTAATTTGTTAACTGCCAAGGGGCAAGGGTCATTCCTCTTTTACAGAGGCCTACAGTACAAATTCACATTTACGAGTGATTATTTCTTGCTGTATACTGTTTGAATTGATCGTTTATAAATTTCTTTTCTTTAAAGAAACAGCGACGCAAGCCAGAATAAAGTAAAAACTTGATACACTGATTTCATAAGTTGATCCCCCTTGTGGCAAGTAGCAACTTTTCGTTTTCACCCATGATAAGTGGCAACCTCCCTTCTCCCCTTGATAAATAGCGACTTCTTTCTAGGATATAACTCCTACGGTAGCTTTAAAGATAGTTATTAACGAAATAGTAACAAACTCACTCATAGCTACTTAATAGCTATAATCATTAAAGTTTTTAGGCACTAACATACTGATGGTTTCTGTTTGCAGGTTATCATTCCTAGCTTATCACTTATTGTGAAAGTTTTTGCTAGCTAGTTTGTGGATATTTTTCTTGTTTATCAGTTTAAATAGATAAAACTGGTCACCAACAACCTGTGTCTACATTCTTCATGGCAAATTATTAGCATTCAACTGCGAAACTGCACAGATCGTACGATGATTTTTAGTTCACTTAGTTTGAGTTAGCATCATGACTTCTAACCTGTTTATACAGGAAGCCTGGGATATGGGGATTACTGATCCTTAGGAAATTAAAACTTACGTGCTCTTGAGGTACACTTACCAGCAGGAGAATGAATCTGAGGCCCGAGAGGAATGGAGAGACCAGTGCAAGGAGTATGAGGAACCTGAAAGAGAGCATGAAGATGAATGTGCTGAACGCAGCAAACGTGAGAAACATGAGCTTGAGGTATTGAAACTCAAGCGAGACTCCTTGGCTTCGAGCACATCTGGTGCTGATGACCTTAACTCCATAAATGCTTTCCCTGCATCCGTTCTGACACCCCCTCGCCTCGGGATTCCTTCGTACAAGGAAGGTGAGTACATAAAGCCATTCATAGCTCGTTTTGAGGACATAGCACAGCCGTACCAGCTGGACGGGACAGCTAATCGACTCCAGTTTCTTAGCCTGTGTAGGGGCCCCACCCTCGATATTTTACACAGGATTCGTAGTGACAACCTCACTTATGAGATGATGAAGGCCACACTCATCAAGACATAAGGTCTCACAGTAGATGACACCAGGATTCAGTTCCTGAGGGTGCATCATCAAGAAAAGAAGACTGCAATCCAATTCCTTGATCGTCTTACCTCGTACCTAAAAAAGTGGATGGAGAAGGATGAAACTCCCAACACCCGGGAGGGGGTAATTGACCTTATGCTGCGTACGGAGTTAGAAAAGTCAAGGCCCGCTGAGCTCACTTTTGAGTTAAAAATCTGTCAAATAAAGGATGCCAACCAAATGGTGGAGAAGGCTGTCGCATTCTTTACTACATATGTTCATAGGTAGACAGGGAGGAAGGTAGGCAGCTAGGTAGGTAGGTGCCACCAGTGTCGATTATACGGATATTATAGATAATCATTCCCACTAATGTTGGGTATTGTAGAGGATTGTAGATTATTGCTGCTGCCAATGTAAAATCGTGAGGCGCTGGATGCGTGGAGATTGTATATTTTGGGGGTGGTTAGATTAACCAATGAGTTTAAGTACTTAACACTGACCTTAGTATATGACCAAATACCTATCCCATATGGGGTCAAAAAGTCTCTAAAATTAATTAGCTCTAAAAAATGTTCTCGGGCTGGAGGTGGGGGGTCGTTGCAAGTCCCACCGAACCCCAAAGCCCTACTGGTTCGCTTCGCTCGGCACAGTTATCAATCCTAATATCGATATTGTTCCCCCAAACTTTTGCAAGCTAGTTACGTCCCTGTGTTAATGCCTTTACATACGGGTACTAAACTCATAAGCAACAACAGCCGTGGAATAAGAAAGATACTGCCAAGATTGGGAAGCCATCTCAGAGCGAACCTCAGCATAAAGGCTGTTCCCAGAATAATGGCCAAATAAACTACAGAAACCATAGAGAATTTTCCAAAGTTCCTCATCTGATGAAAAGGCGGAATGTAAATGTAGTGTTCGGTAATACTTGTACAGTGAAGAAGAGGTTGATTAAGAATTCACCTGATAATTCATGTGGCTGCATTTATGAAATACCACGTAAAGAGCGCAACAGGGTTTATGTAAGTCAGACAGGAAAAGAACTTGATGCTAAAATCAAACAGCATAACCATAGTGCCAGGACAGGACAAACATCCAATACCATTTCTGTAAATATAAGTATGGGGATGATGCCTCTTCAGTGTTGTCTTGATGATCTGCTGTTAACAGGAGTATCACTGAAACCTGTGTAATCAAGAACACAAAGTCTGATAATATGAACCTGACATATGGGATGTACAGACGTCGGAATAAGTTCGTTTCCTTTTCCGTGGACTAAGGTGTTTGTAACACTGCTCGATGGAGAGCTATCCCCTCCTCCCTTCCTCATAGTCCCACACTCCCATCCAACCCCCCCACTTTTCTCTCTGACCCCATAACCCCACCCGGTACCCTCCATACTCTCCCTCACAGCCACCTATGGGTCTCTGTACTTCAAGCACCTCTCTAATTACGTGTAGTCCGAACAACTAATAAAGGATTAGCACAGTATATATCATAAACCAAGTTAGGAAACGGTTTACTACACTGTGTGTGTGTGTGTGTGTGTGTGTGTGTGTGTGTGTGTGTGTGTGTGTGTGTGTGAGAGAGAGAGAGAGAGAGAGAGAGAGAGAGAGAGAGAGAGAGAGAGAAATATGCTGTGATTAAATGTTGCGGTAGTAGACATCTCTTTTACACACACACACACACACACACACACACACACACACACACACACAAAAATAAGTCTGCTGTGATTAAATGTTGTGATAGTTGACTCCTCTTTTACACACACACACACACACACACACACACACACACACACAGGAGTTACAAGGAAAAGTTAGGATCTTAATGACTACGCAACCCATACATGGAGATACTTCTTGTTTCCCTGGGAATGCATTTTAAGTTCACATTTATTCTAGTGTAAGATCGTGCAGATGAACCCCTTAAACTTCTCTAGTGTTAACAACGACCATGTTAAGTCAGTCCCATGTGGAGCAGATCTTGCACGTGAAAAAGTTTTCACGTAATTCTGTTGGTAATTTTTTTCATTTACAGCTTCCAACCATGGTTCTGTGCCGAGTCCGTGTTAAGAGTAAGCAACTTTCTATGTAATGATTGTGAAACCCATTCAGATTTTAAACACTTTCATGAGCTGACCTCGTAGTCTACGAGTATTTACTAAAAAAAAGTCCCGCAGCCCTCAGGCGACCCTGATACGTTAGTCTCCTCTAAGTCTACAGTAGTAATACCAAGTCGGTTCACTTTCCCTCAGTGGCAGGGAGGCGTGGCTTGTGTGTGACGTCAGTCGGATTACGTAACAGAAAATGTATAAAAGGGCAGACTCAAACATTTATAATAAGGGAAAACGAAGAAGGGGAAGTAGTGTGGACTCGTTTAACCGTATAACATTGCAGTAGCTTCCCCACACCCCTACGCCTTCCTTCACACATTTCAGTCCCTTCCCTCACTTTGGACTGAAAATGTGTCATGGTCTGCAGAGTGCAGCATACACCCACTCACCACCACGTTCAGGCGTCAACTGAACTAGGGTTTCGTGCAAGCTGACGTCACTCCGATGCCCCGCCCCCTGCGCCAGCTTGGACCCGTTTTAGATGGAAGTGATCCGACTTGGTATTAGTAGACTTAAGAGTCTCCTGATCTCTTTTTAAGTCGACGTATGTCTTTTTCAAGCGATCGAAGTTCCACAGCAGCTTAGGAAGTGACCTTATTACGGAGATATAAACTGTGAGAATAATCTCTTTATTACTAGAGAGAGAGAGAGAGAGAGAAATGATGTATAATGGGGAAGAGAAAGAGAGGTGGAAAGAAGAGTGAGAAGGAAAGGAGGGGAAGAAGAGAATGCTGAGAGAGAGAGAGAGAGAGAGAGAGAGAGAGAGAGAGAGAGAGAGAGAGAGAGAGAAGGTAAAATAATGTAAGATGGGGAAGAGAAAGAGAGGTGGAAAGCAGAGTGAGAAGGAAAGGAGGGGAAGAAGAGGAGAGAGAGAGAGAGAGAGAGAGAGAGAGAGAGAGAGAGAGAGAGAGAGAGAGAGAGAGAGAGAGAGAAATGATGTATAATGGGGAAGAGAAAGAGAGGTGGAAAGAAGAGTGAGAAGGAAAGGAGGGGAAGAAGAGAATGCTGAGAGAGAGAGAGAGAGAGAGAGAGAGAAAGGTAAAATAATGTAAGATGGGGAAGAGAAAGAGAGGTGGAAAGCAGAGTGAGAAGGAAAGGAGGGGAAGAAGAGAATAGTGCGAGAGAGAGAGAGAGAGAGAGAGAGAGAGAGAGAGAGAGAGAGACAGACAGACAGACAGACAGACAGAAGGTAAAATAATGTAAGATGGGGAAGAGAAAGAGAGGTGGAAAGAAGAGTGAGAAGGAAAGGAGGGGAAGAAGAGAATACTGAGAGAGAGAGAGAGAGAGAGAGAGAGAGAGAGACTTGGAATGGTAAGAACAATCAGGAGAAATACTGGTAAAAAAAAAATGAGAACTGAAGCAGAGAGGAAGAAAACACGCAGGTGAAAAAATGGAACAATGTTATACGAGTGACACAGGGACGGAAGCACACACACACACACACACACACACACACACACACACACACACACACACACACACACACACACACACACACACACTTTCTGAATATATGTCGACCTATCTGTCTGTGCCTGTCTTTGTACTCCCCCCCTCCCCCCTCTCTCTCTCTCTCTCTCTCTCTCTCTCTCTCTCTGGATCCTTTGTCTCATCCCCAGTTTCCTTTTCCCTCCTTCCCCTTTCTTTATAGCTATCAACTCAGTCCCTATCTTCCTCCCTCTCTCATTCCTCTCCTTCGTCTCTCTCCCCCTCTGCCACTCCCTCCTCACCTCACTCATCTTTTCTTTCTCCCTCTCTGTCACAACTTTGTCTTACTTTTTTCATCTGTCACATGTCTTACCATTTTTTCTCCATTACCCTCTCCATATTTTTTTACTTGTACTAAATCCATTTCTTTCACTGTTTTCTTCCCCCAGTAATAACCACATGTTCTTTTCCTCTCTCCTCTCTCTGTCTCTCCCTGTCACCCAAAATCTCTTCTTTCATTCGGCTCTTCCCACTGTCTTTCCCTCCCTCCCTCCCTCTCCCTCCCCTTGTCTTCCCTTCTTAACATCCCCCTCCTCATTCTTGCCCTAAAAATTAACCTATTTTATTCCAGTCATTAATCTCTACTTTCTCTCCGCAAATTGCTTTAATTTTTCTGTTTCTCGCCCTCCCTTTTTACTTGAATGTTACATTCCTTCTACTCAGCCTCAATGCTTTCGTCTTCTCCTGCTCAGTTCTTTCCCTCTGTTCTTGCCAGAATAACACATTTTCTTCCTCCTCCCTGTTACCTTACCTGCTTTTCTAATTTCTCTCATTATCGTTCTCAGTATTCCGTTCCGTAGCTCTCTTTCCCACTTTCTCCTTTGTTATCCCCATTTCTGTGTTTGCTCCATTCCCATTTTCTCTCATCTGTCTCCCCTTTTGTCTTTACTTCCCTGTCTCCCGGCCTTTCTATTCACATCTCCCTTTTCTCTTTCCCTTTCGCACTGCTTGTATCTCATTTCAACTCTCACTGTCTCTTCTCACTCTCTGTTTCATTGCTTCGCTCTCGTTTTCTTTCCTTGCCTTTCCCCTTCTTATTTTCTCCGTAACTGTCCTCTCATTTCTCATTTTTCCACTCGCTCTCCCTCTTCGCCTGTCGCTCCCTGTCTTTTAACTCTCTCTCTCTCTCTCTCTCTCTCTCTCTTGGTGTAGTAAACCTTTTCCTAACTTGGTTTATGATATATACTGTACTAATGCTTTATTAGTTGTTCGGATTACAAGTAATTAGAGAGGTGCTTGAAGTACAGGCTACCTGGCTGTGAGCGAGAGTATGGAGGGTGGGGGGTTGGGTGGAAGTGTGGAACAATGAGGAAGGGAGGAGGAGGGGATACCTCTCCATCGAACAGTGTTACAAACACCTTAGTCCACGGAAAAGGAAACGAACTTATTCCGACGTCTGTACACCCATGCACAAAAGTTTCCGTGCCTCCCTTGGTGGAAGGAAGTCAGGGTTAGTGAGAAGGCCAGCGAACGGACAACAGTGAGTGGCAGTTTGGTACGGAGCTACGAGGCGAATGGTGACAGGCTGAACTAGTAAGACAACCCTCATCCGCTTCTTCATCTCTCTTTTACCCTCCTTTCCCTTCCCCGTCTCATCCCTTCCACTTTCTCTTTTCCCCTCCCTTCCTCCACCCTTTTCCTGAGTTATCTCTCAACTTTTCTCTTCTCCAGTTTCCTCTTAACCCTCTCTTATTCTCATCTCTTTCCCCTTCTTCTCTCTGACCTATCTCCTATCCCAAACCTACTTTTCCATTCCCTCTTCCCTTCCACCTTTCTCTTCTCATCTCCTTGCATTTGCTTTCACCTTCTCTTCCAACTTACTTCGATCTCTATCCCCCTTTCCTTTTCTTCTTTTCGTCCTATTTCATTCCTTTTTCCTTCTCTAAAAATAACCTGAATTCCTGATAGAAGCTCCATAGGCCTACATTTTACACTGGCTCTCGTGCCTGCCATAGATGAAAAACGGATTGAAGTCTAGGGTGTTTTTGCACGACAGCCCACCAAGGGTTGATGTGGATTTGAACACCATGAATTGTTGGATTGTGTGTTTATTGGGTTGTGTGTGTTGGTTTATGTATTTGTTGGGTTGGGTTATGTATTTGGTGGTGCATGGTGTATCTGTTGGGTTATGTATATGTTGAGTTGTTTATTTGGTGGATGGTGTATTTATTGGGGTCTGTATTTGGTGGATGGTGTATTTGTTCGATTATGTATTTGTTAGGTTGTGTATTTACTGGGTCGTGTATTTGTTGGATTGTGTATTTGTTGGATTGTGTATTTGTTGGGCGTGTATTTGGTGGATTATGTAGTTATTGAGTTGCGTATTTGCTGGATGGTGTATTTGTTGGGTTGTGTGCTTGTTGGATTATGTATTTATTGGATTGTGTATTTGGTGGATGGTGTATTTGTTGGGTTGTGTATTTGGTGGATTGTGTATTTGTTGGGTTATGTATTTGTTGGATGGTGTATTTGTTGGGTTTTGTATTTGTTGGATTATGTATTTGTTGGGTTGTGTATTGTTGGGTTGTGCATTTGTCAGATTATATATTTGTTGGGTTGTGTAGTTGGTGGTTGGTGTATTTGTTGGGTGTGTATTTGTTGGATTACCTGTTTGTTGAGTTGTGCTTTGTTGGGTTGTAATTTGTAGGGTTATGTTCTTGATGGGTTGTGAATTTGTAAGGCTGTGTATTTGCAGGGCTGTGTATCTACTGCGATGTGTATATGCTAGGTTGTGTACTTGCTGGACAGTGTATGTGCTGGGATGTATACTTACTGGGATGTTATCTAATGAACTCTGTATTGTTGGGCTGTGTAGTGGACTGTGCTTTTGGTAGTTTGTGTATTTGCTGGGCTGTGTAGTGGACTGTGCCTTTGATAGTTTGTGTATTTGCTGGCCTGTGTAGTGGACTGTGCCTTTGCTTGCTTGTGTATTTGCTGGGCTGTGTATTTGCTAGTTTGTTTATGTACTAGGTTGTGAATTTGTTGGGATGTGTATTAGCTAGGTTGTGTACGTACTGGGCTGTTTATCTGTTGGGTTATGAATTTGCTGGGTTGTGTGTTTGTTAGGCGGGTTATGTAATGTGTTTGTTGTCCCCCCCCCCTTTTGGCGGGGGGGAAGCAATCTGACCGCGCCTAGAGGATGGTACTACTACTCTGCGGCCAGGTTGTGTTAGGAAGAACAGTGGCGTACCGAGAGGGGAGGGGGCCATGAGGCCATATATATATATATATATATATATATATATATATATATATATATATATATATATATATATATATATATATATAGTCATATTGTCCAGTTTTCCTGTCTATTCTGTTGAAGTGTTATACAATTATGCAACATCAGCATTCATAAACTATACTTAACGCAAAATAATTTGGAAATGAAAATCATGAAAACCTTCAAACACTGTATCTGTGATTTATAACGACAGGATACATCATAGCCGAACGTGTCTGTTACCCTTCTTGGATATGTCTTGTCTTTAACTGTTTGTAATTGAGACTAATACAGTGATTAAATTATTATAATATTTTAATATTATTGATATTAGTTTATTACAGTTGTAAAGCTGTTTGATCGAAATGTGAGCGTTTGAATTTTAGTAGTATAAGGTTACTGGAGAGACTAAATCAGAACTCAGTGGCACAGAAAAATGACTTTAGAATATGCTATAGTTATGTCGTATACCCATTCCATATGGCCTCTAAATGATCACAAAATTGGTCAAAATGCAAAATTTTCTCGGGGAGGGGGGGGGGCCTTACAGCGCCCCCTCGAACCCCCTAGCTGTACGGGCTCGCTCTCGTCAAAGTCATTGGCTGCACAGTTAATAAGATTAAAAAAAAAAAAAAATCAACTTTCTGGGTACGCCACTGAGGAAGAATACTGCCACCGTATTCCCTGCGTGTCGTAAAAGGCGACTGGAAGGGGCAGGGTGAGTGGACTAGGGACTCCCTCCTCTGTTTTTTAGTTCCTAAAAAGAGACAGGCCAGAGAAAGGGATGGAGGATTGAGTTATGCCCGTACCCTAAAAATTGGGTCAATGAATGTGCGCGGATGTAGTACGATTGAGGCTAAACGGGGGGAGATTGGGAGAATGTTTGTGAGAAAAAAGTTGGACGTGTTAGCTTTGAGTGAAACAAAGATGAAAGGGAAAGGTGAGTCTAAGTATGGAAATGTGAATGGAAGATTGTCAGGTGTTGAAAGACAAAGGGCAAGAGAAGGTGTGGTCTTGTTAGTGAGTCCGGGAGTACAGCAATGTGTGATTAAATGGAAGGAGGCGTCATCGAGACTGATGTGGGTGAAACCGAAGTTTCAACGTGAATTATGGGTGTTTGTGAGTGCATATGGGAATGGTAGTGGAAGGGATGAAGAAGAAAAGGAGTCTTTCTGGAATGATGTTGATGAGTGTCTGCAGAGTTTTGGAGCGAATCTGAATGTGGTAATGATGTGAGGTCTGAATGCTAGAGTGGGAAATGTAGCAGTTGAAGGTGTAGTTGGTATGCATGGTGTGCCTGGAAGAAATGAAAATGGAGAACGAAGGATTGGGATGTGCGTTGAGCGAGAGATTGTGATTAGAAATACCTTGTTTGAGAAGAAAGATATTTATAAGTATACATGGGTGAGACAGGAGGGTGGAAGGGTTGTTGATAGAGCTTTGATGGACTATGTGATTGTGTCCTGCAATGTAATACGAAGATTGTTGGATGTAAGAGTTTTGAGAGGGAAGGGTGGAGGTATGTCTGACCACTACCTGGTGGAGGGAAAGTTAAGAGTAGGTAAGAGACGGGTGAGAGTTAGGAGAGTTAGGTGTAGCAGGGAGGTTTTGAAAGTGAGTTGGATAGCAGAGAGAAATGATAGAGTATCAGGAGATATTGAAAGACGAGTGGAACACAGTTTTAGCTCAGGAAAATAGCAGTGCTTTTTTTTTTTATGCCAGGAAGAAGGAACCAAAGGCCACGAGCCGGCAATAACTGTTCCTTCCAAGAGAAAAACAAAATACAAGAGAGAGCCAAACTCAAGATCCAATCATTTCAAGATGCCTGGACACACTTGCATTTGAAAGACTGGAGATCATAGCTAGCAGGAAATACAGACACAGAGAGACAGTTCCAGAGTTGGCCTGTCGCATAAATAAAGGACTAGGAGTAACGGTTAAGTCTTTCATTAGAGTCTTGGACAGAAAAGAGATGAGAGTTTGATGCTAGACGGGTGCAATGCGCCCGTCGTAGAGGTGGAGGGATGCAAACAGACAATTCAGAGGAGCAGTGATCATTGAAGTAGAGATAGAAGAGAGATAAAGATGCAACAGTGCGGTGAAGAGACAGAGGTTGAAGGGAGCCAGTAAGAGGAGGAGACTAAATGAGATGAAAAGCCTTTGACTTTACCCTATTGAGAAGAGCTCTGTGTGGGGAGCTTCCCCAGTAAGAGGAGGAGAGTTAATGAGACGAAAAGCCTTTGACTCCACCCTATTGAGAAGAGCTCTGTGTGGGGAGCTTCCCCAAACATGAGAGTTGTACTCTACACAGGGGCAGATAAAACCCATGGACAGAGTCGACAATTGTGCAGGGGAAAAGAAAGAGTGGAGTCGGCCTAATACACTTAATCTCTTGGAAGCAGATTTTGCAAGATATGTAATATGATCTTTCCAAGATAAGACCCGAGTGAATGAAACCCCAAGCATGTTCAAGGATGATGCAGGATTAAGCTGAATATTATTAAACATTAGTGGGTACACCTGTGGAAGATTTTGTCGGGTTGATAGGTGTAGGCACTGAGTCTTTCATGCATTAAAAACAAGATTATCTTTACCGCAGTCAGAGATACGAGCCAAGTCAGACATTAGGTGTGCCATAGCCTCATCCCTTGTTTGTTGAAGTAACTGCTGAGATGGACATTGTGGGAACCGAATGGAAAGGTGAAGGGTGGAGTCATCAGCATACGAGTGGATAGGACTAAATGTACAGCTTAGAAGGTCATTGATGAATAAAAAAAAAAGAGTTGGTGATAGGACAGAGCCCTGAAGAACACCACTGTTCATAGATCTAGGAGATGAACGATGGCCGCCTACAACAGCGGCTATAGAACGTCTAGAGGAAGCTATAGATGAAGGCACAGATAGAAGGATAGAAACCGTAAGAGGGCAATTTGGAAATTAATAATTTATGCCAGACTCGATCGAAAGCCTTTGAGATTTCAAGTGCAATGGCAAAGTTTCGCCAAAGTCCCGAAAGGAGGATGACCAGGAGTCTGAAAGGTAGGTGAGAAGATCGCCAGTGGGACGGAACCCATACTGACGAGCAGAAAGAAGGTTGTGATAGGAAAGATGCTTTACTTTTTTTCTATTAAGAATTGACTCCAAAACTTTTGAGATACAGGATGTTAAAGCAATTGGACGATAGTTAGAGGGTTGCGAATGGTCACCCTACTTTGGGACTGGCTGAATGAGAGCAAACTTACAGCAAGAAGGAAGGGTACAAGTTGATAGACAAAGGCGAAAGAGTTTACCTAGACAGGGTGTAAGCACAGAAGCATAGTTCTTGAGGACAACAGGAGTGACACCATCAGGCCCATGTACCTTGTTAGTACTGAGGCCTGTGATGGCAGAAAATACATCAGCTGAAGGAATTTTAATGTCAGCCATAATGAAGTCAGAGGGGGAAGTGATGAAGGAACAGCACTGGAATCATCTAAGCTGGAACTGGAGGAGAAGTCTGAGCGAAGAGATCTGCTTTATCAGTAGAAGAAATAGCTATAAAACCATCAGAGTAGAAAAGAGGAAGGAAGGATAGCGAGATAAAGTTGTTAGAAATGTTTTTGGCAAAGTGCCAGAAGGAGCGGGAAGAATTCGCTTTGGAGAGATGAGAGCAATTATTATGGATGAAATTATTTTTAGCAGAGTTAAGAACAGACTTAGCACGATTCCAGGCAGAAAAGTAAAAAAGATGTGATTCAGGGGTGGGTTGGCTCCTGTGCCTTTTATAGGCCCTCTCCTTGTTGCGGACAGCATTAGAACAAGTGTAATTAAACCAAGGATTTCTTGCATTAGTCAAAGGATATGAGAAAGGAATGTATGCTTCCATGCCCAAGAGGATAACCTCCATAATGTGCAAGGCACACTTAGATGGCTCTTGGCCATGGGAGCAATATTCATTCCAGGGAAAGTCAAAGAAGTACTGCCTAAGGGACTCCCAGTCTGCAGCTCCAAAGTGCCACGATGACGTTTCCTTGGAGGGTCCACAGGCCGTACCAGAACGATAAGACAGGTTAAGGTAATAAGGTTGTGATCGGAGGAGCTCAACGGAGAGAAAAGATTAACAGTGTAAGCAGAAGGATTGGTTGTAAGGAAGAGGTCAAGTATGTTGGAGCTCTCTCCAAAGCGGTCAGGGATACGGGTAGGGTGCTGTACAAGCTGCTCTAGGTCATTAAAGATAGAAAAGATGTAGGCTTGTTCACCAGGTGGATCAGTGAAACGAGAGGAGAGGCAAAAGTGGTGGTGAACATTGAAATCTCTTAGAATGGAGATTTCAGAGAATGGAGAAGTGGATAGAATGTGTTCCATCGCAGAAGACAGGTGAAGAATTTTTGATAGTAGAATTAGAGGATAAGTAAGCAGTGCAGATATATTTAGTCAGAGAATGACAGGAAAGCCGAAGACAGAGTGTTCAGAATTGAGAGGAATTGAGTTCAGGAACACGAGAGCAAGATCGGTCGTTGCTCATATTATTATACACAATAGCCACCTTTGGCTTTGAAATGAGTATAGAGAAAGTAGGAGGATACAGAAAAGGGTTTGCTGTGGAGGAGGAATGGCAGTTGTTCAAGAGTGCTGTGGTGGGTCATGCGGAAGAGGTGTGTAGTGTGAGAAGAGTGGATGGTGGTGTAAGAAAAGGAAGTGAATGGTGGTGCGGGGAAGTAAGTATGGCTGTGGCTGAGAAGAGACATGCATATGAAGTGCGGCTGCAGAGGAAGGATGAGGTGTCATTTGAGAGGTACAAGGAAAAGAGGAATAGGGCAAGAAGGGCTGTGCGTGATGCTAAAGTGGCAGCAGGTGAGAGGTGGGGTAGGTGGTTGACTGAGAATTTTCAACAGAATAAGAAAAGGAGAGTCTGGGAAGGAAGAGGGAGTAAAAGCAGAGGGTGGGAGGATGTTAAATGAGATGGATGCAGTAAGGAGATGGGCGGAGTATTTTGAAAGACTGTTATATGTAGAGGAGGAAAGGGATGCTGAGATTGTGGCGGATGGAAGAGTGCAAGGAATAAATGTGTTGGGAGAGTTGAATGATTCTTTGTTCATGAAGGGAGAAGTGCAGGAGGCAGTAAAGGAGATGAAAACAGGACGAGCTGGAGGTGTGGATGGGTGTGCTGTGGAATGTCTGAAAGGTGGTGGAGCGACTATTGTTGCCTGGTTAGTAAGATTGTTGAATGTGTGCTCTGTGCAAGGTATGGAGCCAATTGACTGGGCGAGTGCTTGTGTGGTCCCGCTGTATAAATGTAAGGGTGATAAGTATGAATGTACTAGCTTTAGGGGTATAAGTCTGTTGACTGTTGTAGGTAAGGTGTATGGTAGAGTGTTAAAAGAGTTAGAGAGGGTACAGAGGGAGTGATTGGTGATGAGCAGTGTGGCTTTAGGAGAGGGAAGGGATGCTTGGATCAGGTGTTTGCTGTGAGACAGGTGTGTGAAAAGTATTGGGCGAAAGGTAAGGATGTGTTTTGGGTGTTCATGGATTTAGAGAAAGCGTATGATAGAATTTGATAGGGAAGCTTTGTGGACTGTTCTGAGATTGTGTGGACTTGATAGTAGGTTACTAAAAGGAGTGACAAGTTTTTATGTAAATATTAGGGCGTGTGTAAGAGTATGAAATACTGTGAGTGATTGGTTTCCCGTGGGAGTGGTGCTGCATCAGAGATGTGTGATGTCGCCTTGGTTGTTTAATATTTATATGGATGATGTTGTAAGGGAGGTGAATGCAAGAGTGTTAGGTGGAGGTCTGAGTCTGGTGAATGTTGATGGTAGAGATTAGAATCTGAAGCAGCTGCTGTTTGCAGATGATACTGCACTGGTGGCTGATTCAATGGAGAAATTGAGACAGTAGGTAGGGGAGTTTGGAAGGGTGTGTGAAAGGAGGAAATTGGAAGTAAATGAGAATAAGAGTAGTGATGAAGTGTACGAGATCGGTAGATGGTAGGAGGATGAATATAGTTTTGAATGGTGATTTGCTTGAGGAGGTTGAGTGTTTTTAGTATTTAGGGTCACATGTTGCTGTGGATGGAAGAATAGATGCAGAAGTGAAGTTTAGAATGAACGAAGAAGGAAAGGTGCTGGGAGGAATGAAGAAAGTGGTGAGATGTCGTTCACTTAGAAGGCTGTATGAGGGTGTTGTGGTACCGACTGCGCTATATGGGGCTGAAACATGGAATATGGCTGTATCAGAGAGGAAAACTTTGGACGTAATGGAGATGAGGTGTCTGAGGAGTATGTGTGGAGTGACGTGCATGGATCGAGTGAGAAATGATGAAATGCGAAGGAGAACTGGAGTTGTTCAGGTGATGGCTGATCGAGTTGAGCAGAGGGTGTTGCTATGGTTTGGGCATATGGAGAGAAAGGATAATGAGCGATTGGTGAAAAAGATAACTAGATCTGATGTGAGAGGTGTAAGGCTGACAGGAAGACCACAGATAGGATAGATGCACAGTGTGAAGAGAGCATTGGATGCGAGAGGGATGTCTGTTGAGTAAGGAAGAGTGGCTGTGCGTGATAGAAATGAATGGAGAGAATTTGTGAATAAATAAATGATGACGCATCCCTGAGGGGATATTCTCCCGCATTTCGTCTGATCAGCTGATCAGGTCTGGTGTGGGTAAGAGGATGGGCCTGTTATGATGTGGCAGGGGTAAACCAGCTCTGCTGTCGGGCTTTGGTGCGGATGTCACTGATTGAACTGCGCAGTTGACCCTCGTGCGGTGTGGTGCGGTGAGGATCTGTTCCTTCTCCCCTTTGAGGCTAAGATGCGAATGAATGTGTTTGAGTGGATGAGTTAATTGGGAGTGTGTTGTCCTGTCTCGGCTACATCCCTTTCCTTGGGTGAAGCAATCTAGGTATATAGGTAGATAGATGTATTAGGCTGTGTGTTTGCTGAGTTGTGATTTTGCTGGGCTGTGTATTTGGTAGGTTTTTTATGTATTTGATAGATTTTGTATTTGCTGGGCTGTGTATTCCCTTGTGTGTTGTCGAGGTGAGCTGTTGTGCAGAAACAACCCAAAATTCAGCTCACTTTCTGATGTGGTGGGCTGGAAGCTGGAGGCTATGGATCACACAAATGTGTGAACTCATTCACTCAGGTTTTGCTCTCGTTTCGTGAATATTTCTTGCCTCAAGGCGATTTGATTAGACTAAGGAAAAACTACTGGAAGTGTAGGGCTATGATGTGGCCTTAATCACTTAATCCGGAAACATTTTTTTTTATTTCTGTCTCCAGGCGATTGTATTATGCTTACAATAGACCAGTATTAGTCTATCTATCTATCTATCTATTGCCAGACGCCTCAATCCCGTTTGGGGTGGCCACAAACAAATCGCCTCCACGTCGCCATGTCCCCCGCCATTTCACTGCCCTGCTCCCAACTCACACCCCCCTCTCTCATATACCTCTCCACCCCATCCCTCCATCTCATCCTCGCCTCCCCCTCCCTCTTCCCCCCCTCCACCTCACTCTCATACACTCTCTTCGTCAGTCTTTCACCCTCCATCCTCTCCACATGGCCAAACCACCTGAGTGTTTTCCTCATAACGCTTCCTATCACATCCACATCCACACCACAACGCTCCATTATATCCTCATTCGTCAGCCTGTCTCTCCATGTGACTCCACAGACTCCTCTTAAATAACTCATTTCCACTGCTCTCACTCTTGCCTTGTGTCCAGTATTAGTGAGGGGAATAATGAAAGCAATATTTACTCCTCGCAATCGAAAAGTCTCTCCAGAGCTGAATAAACTCGTCTAGTGGTTGCTGTAATAAAAAATACATGAGTAAAGAGGTTTATCGACTCAGTATAGAGATCTTTCTTAACCTGAATAAAATCGCCTGAAAGTAGCAAGAACTACCTGCAGAAACTTCATCACCGAGTTACAAGCATTTAAACAGGGAATGCTGTTAGAAATGTCGAAGTGTCTACAGTAAGTCATACTTACAACGTTCGTGCATTTGCTATTCTTGTGAAATTGCTATTCCTTTTTGTGTTTGTGTGTGATGAGGTTATTTGTACAGATTTGGTAAGAGTAAACTCTTCCTTCTTTTCTTTTACGAAAACAAGGGTTGTTAGTTTTCTTATGATCTTTTTACTCTCTCTCTCTCTCTCTCTCTCTCTCTCTCTCTCTCTCTCTCTCTCATCACCATTAATCTGTACCATCACTACTATTATTTTCCCTCTCTTCACAATCGCTATCACACCAGATCCCCCTCCTCTGAACACACTAGCACCACGAAACTCACTTTTACACTCGCATTTCTCTAAAGGACCAGTCAGTTTCACCTTCCTCTCTTCTGCTCCAAATTAAAGTTACCGAAGCTCCCAGTCTTTCATTAACACAAGTGGTCAATCAGGAAGTGGAATTTTTCAAGTCTTTTTTCGCCCATGAAATCCAGGAATTCGAACAAAGTAATTTCAGTGCTCGCAAGTCAAAGAGACCTTGAATCCTGTTACGCGGAGGAAGAGTAAGTGTAAACAATCCGAACTGTTTTATTCTCGCTGCCGTCTGACCGTTTCGCTAACGTCAAAAGTGTGTCTTCCTTTCGTTGTGGATGAAGCCCTTTGGTATTTTATTCAGGATAACACAGACAGTTTATTCAACTGACGGAAGTTCGAGCTCTTAAAGGGTTATAAGTTTTCAGGACGTAAAAAATCAAACTCTTCCAACACTAAAGCCCACTCATCTCTCGGTGATTAAAGGATATTCCCCATAGATCAGTGGCTGAAACAGACAATGCTATGTTCTTCACCCTTTTGATTACAGTTCTTCATGACTAAGATCAGATCCTGTTGTTAATCTCCTGCTCAGCCCAGCACTGAAGATGGAAAGATAGCAGTTTTACAAGAAATATAAGTCGACAGAGTATGGATACCGGCATAGTTTTCTTCACTTTAGGAGTTACTTAACCTCCAAATTTAATTATGTTTTATCATAAAGACCTCCAAGCCCAGACATGGCAAAGTAAACACCTCGATGTATGGTCCTATCGTTGGCAATAAAAGCATAAGTGTGAGAAGCTAAAATAAGTGTGTGAGGAAAAAAAATGTTTTTGTCATTTTGGCATTTGGTGATGCGCTGCATCTCTAAAGAATTCAGTAAAAGTATGTGGGGTTGAGTGTAATATTATAATATAATCAGTGTTAAACAGTGAGAAAAGCACGGTCAGATAATAATTATCGTCTGTATATCTGAGGAGCTTCTGCATGTGGTGGATACGACTCGAAACAAGATCATCCATATTTTTTGCATTTCATAGGACAACTTTCACATCTTCCTTGGTGGGTCATGTTGTAGGGCGGTTAAGGTGCACATGAAATCAAAATAACGGGAAGCGCACCTGAGTTATCTGCTAGTGTTCTGGAAAAAAAAATGCAAAGATGAAGGTTCTTCCTGAACAGTCCTCCCAGCATGAACAGAATAATAAAGAATAACACCATCCACCGTTGTATAGCACCACATCAACTTATTTACTAGAATGACTTGATAAACTTGTGGGGAATTTGAATCACAACATAATAAACACAAGCATAAGAATCGAAGAGTACATTTCTGACCGAAACACATGTATTTTGCCACTGAACACAGTTTGCCTTTCAGGGAATTATTTTTAAAGATGAGGAGTGAACAACATTGTGAAATCAAGACCCAAGAGTCAGATCGTAAAGGAACAGTGATAGAAAATGCCACAAGAAAATCAGGAGTAAGAATGCATGGCCCTAAAGCAGGAGTGCATTAGAAATATATGTGTAATGAGGGCAAGAGTGAACTGGATAAGTGGAGGTAGAAACAAGTACGTGAGAAGCAGGATAAGAAGCGGCTAAATAAAATTGTAAGATAATAAAAGAAAGAGCGCAAAAAAGTTTTAAGTAATGAAAAAGTGGTATGTTAGAAGAAGTAAATGAAGAAAATAACACAAAAAACAAAGAATACAAGAATTATAGCAACATGAAGCATCAATAATAAGAGAGTAATAGGTAAAAAAAGCGAGAGAGAGATATGTAAAAAGACCTACTAAGAGACAAAAGTAAAATATTAAAAATATATAAAGGCATGGATGTTTGAGGTTATATAAAAAAATGTATGTAGGAGATGGTAAACGAAAGAGTGTAGGAGGCAAAAAATATGAATGTAAGGAATTATAACAAAAGATATGAATGTAAGGAAACGTAAGAGTAAGCCTGTGAGGTACTGTACTAAATAAACAGGTAAGGCAAAGTACAGTTTGAGTAGGGAGGAGCAGAAATAAAGCTAGCGAGTCGCAGAAAATGTAAGAGTTAAGGAAGTAGTAACAGTGCAAGAAGCATTAAGAAAATAAGAATCAGTAAGAGGATAAGGAACAGTAAGAGTCAGGAAACGAGAGATGGTAAAAAAATCCCAAGAAGGTTGGAGTCGGTGAGAATGTGAGAGCCAGTAAGTGAAATTATCATTATAACCGTAAGAAGAAAAAAGGAACTAAGCTTGTTTGAAGCAATAATACTGATAATGTAGGAAAAGAACAGTTAGATGCAGCGAGATCGTTAGCGATAGTAACAAAGTGTGTAAAAGAGGTATGACTGGCGATGCAAATATAAAATGAGAATAAAATATAGTAAGGGTGTAAGACCTAGCAAGAGTAACAGAGTAAGAAACATCCATACCTAGAGCGTACGATTATGAGAAGAAAAGTGAAGTTAGGAGAGGGAATGGGTTTGGGGAGAGAGGGATAGAGTGAGGGAGAGAGGGGGAAGGAGTCAAATGGGGAAAAGAGAAAGGAGGGAAGAATGAGGGGAGGGGGCAGAAAATGACGGGTTAGTTGTGAGGAGAAGGAATGGAAGAGGGAAAGGAAAGGAAAAGACTAGTCAGAAGACGGAAGCACGAGAGTAGGATAAGGGAGGAGTAAATGAGTAAGGCAGATTCTTAACAAAAATGAGAATGGGGTACTGACGCTTAGCGGGATGAGAGGTGGGGTGAAATGAAGTTAGAGGAGTAGAGGTGCGAGAAAAGGCGAAGAAAGCCAAGGGAGAAGGTTGGGTAGGAGTTGTGGAGTGAGTGGATGGTGGGAGAGAGGGGAGAAAGAGAGGGGGGAGGAAAGAAGTAGGAGAGGGAGGGAGAAGGGTTTGAGAGATGAAAAGCAAAGTGCAGAAGTTATGCGAGTGTAGAGGTGAGAATTATAGTAGGGCACAGAGGCTAGGTGGGGTTGGGTATGAGGAGAGGTAAAGAGAGGAGAAAGGAGAAAAGGAAAGAAAATGAGGAGAGGAGGGATGGAGAAACAAAAATAAGGACCAAAGATAACGGAGATAGAGCGCGAAAAGGAGAGAATGGACAAGAGGGAAAGGGAGAAGAAGAACTGGAGAAAAAAAGAGTAAGTGGAACTGAGAGAGAAGAGCGGACTAAAAAAGGTAAGGAAATGGAAAGGACAAGAGGAAAGATTTTTACAGGAAAGGAAAATTTAGAATTATGAAAAGGAAGGGAGGGTAAGGGAAATATAGTGCGGGATAATTAAGATATAGGGCGAGATAATGGTTCCGAGGCTGGAAGGGGTGACACTGTCGATGAGAGAGAGAGAGAGAGAGAGAGAGAGAGAGAGAGAGAGAGATGTAAAGGAGAAAGGGAAAGGAGGGGAAAGAGGGGAGGGAAAGTGAAAGGTGGTGATGAGCAGGAAAACGAGGAGACGTCAGATGAGGGAAGGGAGAGGAGAGGGGAGTGGAAATGAAGTGACGAGGATGAAAAGTAGAGGGTGTGGGGAGGGAAGAAGATATTGGTATGAGATGATAAAGTCTAGACAAGATGGCGTGAGGGTAGAGGAAGGAAGGGAGGAGGTGAAGAGTGTGGAGGGAATGAGACAGAAAGAAGTCAGGAGAGAGTAGGTATAGGAAGAGGAGATGAGGGCTTGAGAGAGGTACCAAGAGGGCTGGAGATAAGGGAGTTAATACATGACTTTCTCCGACTAGATTTGCCATTATATTTCCAAGACGCCTATTCTACTTGTTTTAGTGCACTGGCCGAGTTGTAGCCTTCGTTATAACAAATGGCCTGGATACGTCCATGCAGTTCATTTGTTGTTAGATTTTCTTTGTGCTCTTTTGTACGGCATTGTTTTGTACTGTTTACTACTTTGAACCTTTCTCTCTCCAGTGCACGGAATATCTCTTCCTCTTATCTCCTCTACCCTCTCTTTCCACCACTAACTCTCTCTCTCTCCACCATACTGCTTCCTTTCTCTTTTTCTCTTAATTTGTCACTAATTCCATCTTCTCTCTCTCTCTCTCTCTCTCTCTCTCTCTCTCTCTCTCTCTCTCTTACACTTGGTATTTCGCTCTCTTCCATCTACTACAGCCACTTCTCTTTTTCTCTCCAGTACACCCATTCTACCTCTCTCATTTCTGTCCCTCACTACTTCTTTCTCTTCCCTTTACTACAGTCACTAACTCTTGCTCTTTCCCCCACTATTTTCTCTCTTTTGTCCGCTCTCCCCCCCCCCCTTCTTTTCTCTTTTAACCTTCTCCCTCCACTAACTTTCTCTCTCCTTTTCACCACACTCAGTACCTCTCTGTCTGTCTGTCCGTCTGTCTGTCTGTCTGTCTGTCTGTCTGTCTCTCTGTCTCTCTCTCTCTCTCTCTCTCTCTCTCTCTCTCTCTCTCTCTCTCTCTCTCTCTCCCATAGTTTTATTCTTCCCTCACTGCAGACTATTTTGAAATTGAAGGATTTGATACAGCTTTCATAAATACTTCACTACCAGTCGCCTCTCCCACGTTCAACAAAACTAGACCCCACGCTGAAGGGAAGTGGGGAAGTGCTTGGGTCTATTACATAGAAAGTCTCTCCTTGCCTAACAAGCAGGGTATCTGACGGAATCCAGAGCTGGCATAAGAAGACACAGCAGAGAGAGAGAGAGAGAGAATCAAGCTGGAGAGATAATATTCGGAAATATGCTGGGGCAGGATGAAGCAGGCTAACAGTTGTCATTTCTGACAGGTATTTCTCTTGCAGTTGGACTGTCTGAAGCTGCTGCTGCTGCTGCTGCTGCTGCTGCTGCTGATGATGATGATGATGATAATGGTCGTCCTTCTTAACTCTATATATTGAACGAAGTGTGCGTTACTGTTTTTCTTGCAACCTCTTGACGGTTTTATTCAGTTTGAGAGAGCTTCCCCGCGGTGAAAAGTAAATAGGGGTTGTACCTATCTCCTCCACGTCAAAGTTTCTTCCAAACTGAATCAACGCATCAGAAATTACCAATGAACAAATTTACTGACGACACGTTATTTGTCCTGGAGGGTTACGCTAAATAAAATGGTCTCGAGATGAACAACATTCAGTAGCAACGTCACACATTAAATGGACCAGAAGCATCTATTCCATATACTCGTACTGATATGTTGGCAGTACATTTGTGGTGGTGGGTGGCTGCGACCATCATCAATTCACTCTATGTAATGCTGCCTACTTCTTTCTTTACCTTTATTCATTTTTGTGTCTCCCCTCTTCTCATCCTACCTTACCATTCTTCTTGTCAATTTTCATTATTATTTTTTTATTTTATTTTCGCTTCAGGTGGTTCTACAATGAGTTGCATGTTTAATGGTTTCCTGTAAATCCAGGAAACCATTTACAACTCTGGGTGATAATCATACAAACAAATAACGGGGCAATGTGGAGCCTACTATGGTGCCCTGTTAAAAGGATGGAGAGACGCAAATGCGGCATCCATCAGGGGGAACAAACTTCCACACAATTCCCCGTGCCTCGCTGTGGTGAGGGATTGTCTGCCACAGAAGAACATCAATTCACTGTATGGGATTATCCGTCAGGGGCGGTTGCTTGCCTGTGATTGTTGGGTCTGCTTGGCCAAACAGATTGGGTTACTGAACGAGAACAACATTGTTTTGTTTTGTTTTGTTTTTTGTTTTTTTGTTTTTGTTCTCTTTTTTTTGTTATTTGCCAACTTTTTTTCAACTTTGGGTGCTTTTATTCCTTACTTGAGGGACTTGGATGAGGCATTAATGTTTCCCCATCAAGACCAGTTTACTTTCGTTCGTCTGGTGATTGCAAGATTAAATTACAAATGATGTCCTCCTAGCGAAGTCAACACGGCAAATGCACCCTAAAAATGGTTGCTGTTGCGGACTCAGGCTCATCTGGGCGTGAATTCAAGGGATAAAACGTCGAGGGACCTTTTTGTAACTGGGAAATTGAGTTGCCCGGTTATGCTGGTGCCTCCACTTGAAGGCGTTCCTCTCCTGTACACCCTTGATATTACTGAGCCACATTATTATGCAACTGTCTTCATACAAAGTTTTATGTAGCTACTTGAAACGGGCAGTAAAAGACATGAAAAGGAAAGATAAGGGCAAAGTAACAGTTCTTAGCGATACCTACACAGGGTGTTTCTAAAACTACACGGAACAAGGGAAAGGGACTGAGGCTCGAAGGAGTAAACCTGAACAATTCCCACAAAGAATGCAAGGTTACGAGAAGAAAGTTGGCTATGTACTTTTCAAGAGCAAACAACACACACACACACACACACACACACACACACACACACACACACACACACACACACTAAACTTATAGCTGAGAGAAAGAAGGCAGAGGAATTTAGCTCATAAGATAAGAGTTTCTACACGATGACGTACTCATTGTTTTATTCTCGCTAAATTCAAGACAGTTTTATTCAGTATAGGAGAGACTGTTGGAACTGGAGGGATTAAATACAGTATTGGGTATCTTTCTTAACCTGAGTCAAATCATCTGGAAGCATCAAAAATATAATTAGATGACAGTAATTTGTCTTAATGAAGGGGTTAATAAGTATTTGCAGTTGGTGAGCAACGCAGATGACAACACAAAACAATCAAAACAAGGGCTCAGAAAGCACAGCAACGCCGCGCCCGAAATAAGACAAATCGCCCTATTCTTAAAAATAATTCCTTTCCTAACGTTTTCCTTGCCCTTGAAGCATTTTTCTTTCCCTTCAGTATGCTTAAAGATTTCCTTGGAAGGGAAGGAAAAATGTTCAGTTTGGTAGCCCTGTTAAACTAAAATTACCCATCCTGCTGATATTTGGTATGGTGGAGCATTAAATTTATAAACTAATACATCAAAACACGCATATCTCGTGCTGGATAATGAAAGCACAGCACATCTGAGATGTGGGAGGTCGCCACCACATTCATACTGTTGGTTTGTATTCAGCCATAAATGCCATTTAGCCAACACCGCAGCGGTGTTCACTCCTCAAGACAATATTTTGATAAATTACATTCGAGGAATATTATTATGCTTAATGTTGTTATTAGTAAGTGTAAGAATCACTTGTTAACGTCCGCCTCGTGTATTCGCATGGCGGCGCTCACTTTTTTTTTTTTTTTTTTCCAGCTGGAAGACGAGCCGAACCACTCGCGTGACCTTGACGGCAGATTTTCTTTTTTCGGGCAAATTAACAACCAAAATATTCTCGAAAAGAATCCTCATGTGACCCTGGCCATAACGTATAAGATTTGTCAGTGTCAGATCATAAAAGACTGGATAAATATCGGCGGTAGTACGTCGTCTGCTCTGTTTATGTCTGGCTAATTATCTCAGCCGACATGGGTAACATTTTTAAAGAGAAACAAATAGCGCTTAAACATTAGTATAACGATGTAAACCGCATCAATAAAATTATACAGTAACTTCTATCAACATTTTTAATATATATAAGACAATGAACCACAACAGAAAGCACAAAACTTATGAAGGAATTTTTGAAGAGACGGGTCAAGGAATTCCTTCAAGTTCCAATAATTTCTGCGGCCCAGAGGAAAACTCTTTCCCTTCGAGGGGCTCAGGAAGGGAAGGAATTTTTAAAGAATACCAATTCAGCTAAAGATTTCCTTCCCATGCCTCTACAAGGGAAGGAAATGTTTAAGAATACGGCCGAAAGACTCTGACCCTCGCCCCTGACCTCCAGTCGACCTGCATTCAAACCGAACCATTTGTCATCCCTGCCCTCCCCCCATACACGGCACTGTACGTGCCAGGTTTTTATCCATAATTTATCAGGCGTCCACTATGTATACTCTGTACCCTGGACTTTGACCTTGACTTGTTACTTTTACCTCTGATCAATCTGCACCAAAAAGGAAGCATGTCTTCCTATGCCCACGCACAAAATACGTCCTGAGTTTGATTCAGATCGGAGCACGTACATACATACATACATACAT
Organism: Coenobita brevimanus; assembly: GCF_032717465.1. Taxonomy (NCBI): domain Eukaryota; kingdom Metazoa; phylum Arthropoda; class Malacostraca; order Decapoda; family Coenobitidae; genus Coenobita; species Coenobita brevimanus. Next base: position 8,479,661 of record NC_136983.1, on the reverse strand, counting down.
ACAAACATACGTACAGTACATACATGCAGATAACCGTCGTGATGACACCAGTTACGCCTTCGGCGCCATTAATGAAAGCAAACTTTGAGAATAAAAATTATGAACAAGAAGAGTTCGCATTCAAACAGCCGAAAAAAAACAAAATCATTTACAATACGAAAAACGAAGACATTCGAAGCTTAACGAGACGAAACTGTCTTCACAGTCCTGCGGTGAAGCGTTTGCAGCCAATTTTTCAATGTTTCTGTCTTTGACACTCATACAAAAGGTGAAATTGTTTTATTAGAATGCCCTCTTAAAGTCAAAATTGAAAAGTGCATAATAAACAGCTGATGCTAAGGATGGTCCTTAAGCTGACATGTCAGATCAAATTATCTCAAATTGTCAAGCTAAGCAACTTTATATTTCATAAGAATGTCACTAAAATGCCTCCTTATAGCCGAAATTAAAAAAATCCCTTAATCGCTGATGCGTCAGCTGACACAACAGCTGACATGTTAAATCAACTCAATATTTCAAACTGAGCAACTTTGCATTTCATAAGAAAATCGACCGGAACTCTCCAAGTGCAGATGTCGGAACTTTCCTTAAAGGAGGAATAATAATAATAATAATAATAATAATAAAAAAAATGAAAAGATCCCCCATGGTTACCACTCATGGACCTGTTGGTTTCACCTTACGTGAAAACATGAGCAAACCTGAGGAAATAATAAACGCTGAAAGAGACATGAAAGTGACTAATCGGAGGATTGGTGCAGAAATAAAAGGTTTGCTCTGAATGACTGCTACACTGTATCGAAAAGTGGAAAAAAAAATAGATAAATAAACAAAAACGCAGAAGAATTTCATAATCGAATGGTCAGTCCAGAATGGGCAAATGGTAGACAGTGATTCCCATCATTACGTTAAAAGAAAGAGACGCCTTCTCTTGCTGGCACTGATATAACTGGTGGGTTCCACACTGATCGGCTATGCATACGCATCAAATCTCCCTTCCTGCCTTCCAAAAGGAGGGTAGTGAACTGCAGAATAATATTTTCAATCTGAAGGTGAGGGGGCTCACGTCCTTAGTAGTATGAGACATGGGCAACAACAACAAAATTATAAGAAGTAAGGAAAGCCCTGAGAAAAGGCTGAGGGGTAAGACTAATGATAATAACGGCCTCACTTTCCATCTCGTTTAGGATGTAGGTAACCTTGGATTAAACAATTTAACAAACACTACGAAATGGTCTGAAGTAAAAGCAGTGGCTATATCAGCGTCAGTTATAATGTTCATCTTTGCACACTAATTTTGTTCATCCCTAAAAATGAATAAATAAAATATTTCAGTTTGCCAGCATGCATCATACGTACGAGAGTGAAGCAATCATAAGATATACAGTTCAGTTCAGTTTGTTATGCTCCATTATTAAAAGATAAAATCTCCCACTTTCTTATTCTTTCTGCTAAACTGTGTCTCGGTTATGTGAGGAAAATTAGGGTAAGTAATTTCGTTGGAGCGTACAGTATGAGAAAGGGTTAATCGAGAGTCTTGTCCCGGGGGAGGTGTCATCAATCAGGGAAGAACTGTAAAGTACCCCAAGCCCCCGCACTTCTCCCACCAACACATCCCTCTACCCTCCCCCCCCACACACCTGTCTCCCCTATACATGTCCCTTCACCTTTCTCTCTCCCACACTCTTCTATACGTTCTTCTCCTCCACACCTGTCTCTTCCACACAGTCTTTTCAATACCTTCCTTTTCCCCACACCTCTTTCTCTCTCACAGTCCCTTCTATACCTTCCTTTCCCTCATACCTTCCCCTCTCGCACAATCTTTTCTATACTTTCCTCTCCCTCAGAATTGCCTCTCCCTCACAGTGTTTTTCTATACCTTCGTCTCTCCACAAATACATCTCTCCCACAGCTTCTTCTCTACGTTCCTCTCCCACACTTACCTCTAATCGGTCGTATCATCTAAGCCTTCCTCTCCTCCACAATATCTTCAATATCTCCCTCTCCCTTACATTCGTCTCCCTTTATATGAACTTCTGAACTTTTTAAAGTGCAATAAGGTGCCACATGATTGGATGCTTGCAAACGTAAACCCGATATTCAAAACGAGGAACAGAGCACAACCAGAAAACTACCGCCCCATTAGTTTAACATCAGTGGTTTGCAAATCGCTTGAAACTATTAACGAAAACAAGTTTATGAAACGCTTAGAAACTAATGGTTTCATCAGAGATTCGCAACATGGTTTTCAGAATAATTGTTCTTGCCTCTCGAATCTGTTGGATTTTCTCAACGATATTTTGAACACGTACGATGAGACTAAATTTGTCGACGCTGTCTACCTCGATTTTCAAAAGGCTTTTGACCAAGCTCTGCACAAAAGACTCGTTCAGAAGCTAAAGGCACATGGTTTCAGCGGCAGTGTGCTCGGGTGGATCGAAGATTGGCTCACCAGACAAGAGCAGAGTTGTGATACAAGTAAATGGAAAAGAGTCAGACTGGATAAATGTTACATGCAGAGTGCCTTACAGTTAAGTGATAGGTCCTATTATTTTTTAATATACATAAATTGTATTGCTGATGGATAATATAAGATTCCAAAATTTGCCGACGATACTAAAATAGGTAACACAGCAGATACAGTATTGCAGAGGGAGGTAATTCAGTGAGATCTTGATCAACAATTTGTTTAACTGAGCCCAAACATGGTAAACAGATTTCAATAGTAATAAAATCCTAAAAATTGGCAGCAATAATATGTGAGTTAGTCATAACATAACGTCCAATTAGAAAGGGTAAACCATGAAAAGACCTTAGGAGTCATAATAACAAATGATCTAAAATCAAGCGAACAATGTCCAGAGGCTGAAAAAAAAAAAAAAAAAAGAAAAAAAAATCGATTCAATAGGTAGAGCATTTGAATATAATTATGTCTGATAATATCATCATCACTTTGTATGATTCCTTAGTATCCAGCACTTGGTGTATTGCGTTCCATTTTAGTCAACGTATTATAAAAAGGATATGCAGAAAGTTCAGAGAGTACAGCGAAGGGTGACAAAGATGGTACCTTGATTAAGAGATAAACCATAAGAGAAACGTTTAGAAGCCCTGAATCTCTTTACCCTGACCAAACGGAGGTTACGAGATTTAATTCAAATCTTCAAATTATTCAAGGTACAGGATAATATGGCCGTCGATGAATATTTCACGGTTGATCGCTCAAACTATATTACTGTAGATGTAATGGGCATAAAATTATTGGCAAACGATTTCAGTCACAGAAAGCTAAGAATTTTATCTCTAATAGAGAGTTGTAAACATATGGAACAAATTGCCCTCAAATATAGCAAACTGTGACACACAGTACTAACCTTTTAAAGTCAAATGGTGTATGTTACTTTTTCCTTGTTTGTAGCCTGGAAGATAAAACTGCTGAACAATATCGACGAATGTTGCTGACTTAATGTTACTCTCACTTTAAGATAGTGTAGAATAAAATTTCCTCTCTCACTTTCTTACTATATTTCCATGACAGTTTTCCTTTGCTGCAAGGTGGTCCTGCTTACTATTTCCTGCCGACTTCTGCTGGAGGGGGGTTTGGTGGGTGGGAGGAGTCTTCCTACTTTTCTATACCTGTCTTTACCTGAGATTTTTTGTATGCAATGAAGGACCCAAAGGCCAGGAGCCAGTAAATTATTCCCCCCTAAGAAAAAATAAAAAACTAACAGATAGCCAAAAGTCAACATCCGTTCATTTCGAGATGCCTGGACACACTGAGTTTGAAAGACTGGAGATTATAGGCAATAGGAAATACAGAAAGTGGGACACAGTTCCAGAGTTGACCTGTTGCTTATGTGAAGTACTGGGAGTAACGATTAACTCTTGCATTAGACAGCTGAACAGATGAGGGATGAGAATTTCTTGCAAGACGTGTGCTATGTGGACGCTGTAATGGTGGAAGGATGTTAGCAGACAATTCAAAGAAGCAGTGACTATTGAAGTAGTGACAGAAAAGAGATAAAGATGCAACAGTGCGGCAAAGAGACAGCGGCTGAAGGGAGCCAGTAAGAGGAGGAGATTTACTGAAACAAAAAGCCTTTGACTCCACCTTGTTGAGAAGAGCTGTATGAGGGGAGCCTCCCCACACGTGAGGGTGTACTCTACACAGGAGCGAATTAAACCCGTGTATAAATTCAACAACTGTGCAGGGGTAAAGAATGCACGGATTCTGCTTAGCAAACCTAATCTCTTGAAAGCGGATTTTCAAAGAGAGGGAATATGTTCTTTACAAGATAAATCCAAAGATAATGAGGCCCCAAGTATGTTTAAAGACGATGCAGGGTTGAGCTGGATACTGTTAAAACTTAGAGAGTACTCCTGCAGAGGATTATGTCGAGTTGATAGATGTAAGAACTGAGTTTTTGTTGCATTAAGAACAACAAGATTACTTTTACCCCAGTCTGAGATATGAACCAAGACAGACATTAGATGTTTCATAGCCTCATCCCTCGTTTGTTGAAGTAACTGCTAAGATGAACGTAGCGGGAGGTGAATGGAAAGGTGGAGGGTAGAGTCATCAGGGTTAGATGCACAGCTTAGAAGGTCATTGATGAATAAAAGGAGAAGAGTTGGCGATAGAACAGAGCCCTGAGGAACACCACTATTGATAGCTCTAGGAGAAAAACGATGGCCGTCTACAACAGCAGCTATAGAACGACCAGAAAGGAAGCTAGAGATGAAGGCACAGATAGAAGGATGGAAACCGTTAAAGGGCAGTATCGAGATTAGAGATTTATACCAGACATGATCAATAGCCTTTGAGAGGTCAAGTGCAATGACAAAGCTTCTGTCAAAGTCCAGAAAGGAGGATGACCAGGAGTCTGAAAGGTCGGTGGGAAGATCGCCAATGGAACGTCCCTGGCGGAATCCATACTGACGATCGGAGTGGAGGCTGCGATAGGAAAGATGTTTTTAAATTATTTTGTTAAGAATAAACTCGAAAACGTTTAAAACTCAGGATGTTAAAGCAATTGGGCGATAGTTAGAGGGATGTGAAGGGTCACCCTTCTTTGGGACAGGCTGAATGAGAACAAACCTCCACCAACAAGGAAAGGTTTAAGTTGGCAGACAAAGGTGAAAGAGTTACCTAGGCAGAGTGTAAATACAGAAGCACAGTTCTTGAGGACAACAGAAGGACAACATCACTGGCCTCAATACTTGTTAGTACTGAGGCCAGTGATGGCAGAAAATACATCAGGTGAAGACATTTTAATGTCATCCATGAGGAAGTCAGAGGGGGAAAGTGATGAAGGAACAGCACCGGAATTGTCTTGGGTGGAATGGGAGGAGTCTGAGTGAAGAGTTCTGCTTTATCAGTAGAAGTGCAAAATAGCTACAGAGACATCAGATAGGAAAAAAAGGATGGATGGATGATGAGGTAAAGCTGTTGGAAAGGTTTTTGTGAAGGTGCCAGAAGATGCTGGAAGCATTCGAGTTGGAGAGTTCAGAGCATTTAGTACGAATGAAATTATTTTCAGCAGGGCAAAGAACAGACTTACTACGATATCCGGACAGCAACATAAATGAAATGAGATTCAAGGGTCTGTTCTTTCTGGTACCCTTTGTAGGCCTTCTCCTTATTGTGGACAGCATTAGAACAAGTGCAATTAAACAAAGTTTTTTTTTTTTTTTTTTTTTCATTAGTCATGATATATGAGTACGGAATGTATGCATCCATACCCGAGTGAATGACGTCCAACCGACAACGGTCTCGATTGTATAAGAAGCACAGGAGGAGAGGAGTGGTGAAAAGTGCAAGTGAAGTAAGAAAGGAAAAGGAAGAGCAAGAAGAGAGAAGCGAGAAATAAACATATATTTTATAGATAGAGAGCGAGGGAAGTGAAAGGCAGATTAAAAGAAAACTGTAATTAAGAGGGATGACGGAGACCCTGAACAATAAAATAAAAGGGAAGGCATAGAAAAGGAAGTCAATATAATGTGTTTAACCTGACAGAGATCCTTCCAGCTTGGTTGATAACAAATGTAATCACACTGTAAGTAAGGACAGAGAATTACTGCTGCTCATAACTAAGGTTCATTGAATTTCATGAGACCACGATTTAATGTTTATATTGTAGTTTTGGGTCACCTTTGTCCTGTCAAAACGAACCGAAGTTGAATATATCCTTTCTTTTTTTTTAATGGCAGCTAACCACATAAAATTCCAAAGTGAAAGAGCAATAATGGATGACTGCAGGTAACACAGTATGACAGACAAGAACAGGTGGACAAGCAAGGTGCCAGAATAGCAATCCAGAGCTGGAGAGAGAGAGAGAGAGAGAGAGAGAGAGAGAGAGAGAGGGAGAGAGAAACAGAGGGGGGGTGGGGTGGACACTATTCCATATGAACCCCTACAAGTTATGGTGTTATGTTTCCTCTGAAGTTAAGCATAATCAACCGCTTACTTACGATGACATTTTTATTAACTTTTTCAGTTCAATGTCTTACTATATTGAAATAGCGTATCACCATTTGATTATATTATGTATAAGAAGGCTTTTATGATGGTTATACAGAGAGAGAGAGAGAGAGAGAGAGAGAGAGAGAGAGAGTACAGGCGATGGGAGAATAAAAATATATTCTTAGCCTAAGAAGTGAATAACAGAAAAAAACATCGTAAATATCCATTTCTGTAGTCAGCTTAATGGCTACAATGTTGTTCAAAGTATTTTCAAAAGACTTCGGTAAATTTGTAAGTCTATAGACCAAGTTACATTGTAGTGAGGTAAATGATGATCCAACACTAACATTTAAAGAGTAGTTTGGATAACTAAATGATTTCAAATCCACAACAAAATCTTTCGCTATCGAATAATATATTTTTAAGTATGTTTTGTACATAAGAGAACATGCAGGAAAATAACGACATAATATTGAAATCTCTCTCTCTCTCTCTCTCTCTCTCTCTCTCTTTCCGCAGGTACTGATAGTGCAGGAAGTTACATCCTTTCCTATGAAGTTTCCATAAAGTTTCTAATTGCTGCTGAAAGAAGTGGTGCCATCTATGTCTTTGACTCATACATTACATGTAGCTATGGGAACCTGGAGCTCCTCCGCTACTTCTCCTTATTCTTTCTGCATTGCTTTCCTCCTCGCGAGTTTTTTTTTTTTTTTTTTTTTTCAATAACTGGTCGTCTATTCATATTGGCAACGTCGGATGTGTGCCTCAAGAAAAGACTGGGCAATGTCGCACCTTTGCTTCAGCTGGGTAAGGCACAAAGCAAAAACACGATACATAAATATTTCCTTACCTACGCCAGACAGGTAGTTCGTTTGTTTACTTATACTGTATATTACCTCATTTAATAAGTTAGGTTAGGTTTTGTTGTATTAGATAAGATTGGAACAAATAAGCTTAGGTTAGGTTAGGTTATATTTAGTTTGGGTTGGTTTTATCCGTAAAGATAAAAATTCCCGTAAAAGGTTGAGATTGGGACAGGTTTTGTTAGGTTTGGTTACATTTGATACAGTTAGAGCAAAAAGGTTTAGGGTAGATTCGGTAAGGAAAGGTTAGGTTTGGTTGTATTAGATAAGGGTGGATAAATTTGGATTTTGTTTGTTTAGGCTAGCTGACTTGGAGGCATTATATACATAATGCAGTTATAAAAAGTCAGTGAGTAAAAACCGGATCTCCTCCAAATAACAACACACTTAAAATTTTATTTTTACTCAGAGTGTTAATGATGTCTTCTGATTTTATTATTTATGATTCTGGCTAACGCCAAGTGATTTAGTTCAGACACTTTTAAAGCACTGGTTAAATGGCAAACCACTAATAAATACGATTAACACAAGATGTTGTCATCGTATTTTCATTTCAACAGCTGATCGAGGCAAGGTGCGACGTTGCCGAATCATAACTCGCTCAACTCCGTCCGACGATGCCATTATGACTCGATGGCTAAGTGCGCCCCGCCAACCCCTCTTCTCTGTCTTTCTGTCTGTCTGTTTCTCCGTCTGTCCCAGCCGACTCCTTCTACCTCACCCTTTTTCTGTTTTCTCCTTCTCGATCTACACCAAAAAACTCCTCGTCCCCACCCCAATCCCTTCCCCTACCTCTACACTTTTTATTTTTTCATCGCACATATCTCCTTCCCCTAATTTTTCACCGCAATTCCCCAGCGTCCCCTCATTTTCTGTCTCGGCCCTCTCCCTAATTTCCGTTCCTCTTGCCCCCTCTCTACTAATCATTCTTCCTTACCGTTTTCCCCCCCACCCTTGTCTCCCACCCATTCCCCTCCGCTGCCCTCACCCGTGACAGCAAATGAACCCTAGTAAGGTGTAATAAACTGTGCCCAGTGAGAGGTCCCATCTGGTCCGCTGGACACTTATTACCAGCTGGACGCAAACTGTCTCTATGTGGTGGTGGTGGCCAGCGTGTGCATGTGAGTGTGGTGTAGTTATGTGTCCATGTGTAAATGTTAACACATTTGTCTACGTATGCAGGCTACAAGGCGAGCGTATTGTGTGTGTGTGTGTGTGTGTGTGTGTGTGTGTGTGTGTGTGTGTGTGTGTGTGTGTAAACACATTTACTTGCATAGGCTACAAGGTAAGCGCATTGTGTGTGTGTGTGTGTGTGTGTGTGTAAACACATTTACTTGCATAGGCTACAAGGTAAGCGCATTGTGTGTGTGTGTGTGTGTGTGTGTGTGTGTGTGTGTGTGTGTGTGTGTGTGTGTGTGTGTGTGTGTGTGTGTGTGTGTGTGTGTGTGTGTGTGTGTGTGTGTGTGTGTGCGTGCGTGCGCACGAGTACGCTAGAGATGGTATAATCTTGTTGATATGGTGTTCCTGTTTATAACAAAATCACATTAACAACAGATTCCCTTTCGTTCTCCTCCTCCTCCTCCTCCTCCTCCTATTATTATTATTATTATTATTATTATTATTATTACTAATATTATTATTATTATTATTACTAATACCATTATTATATTATTATTATTATTATTATTATTATTATTATTATTATCATTATCATTATTATTGATCTCCACCTATTGTCATGCAGTAGGTGAAAATCTTTGTATCCATCATTGTTTTATTAGCATTATTATTATCATTAATATTACTGTTCTCTCAGTTTTCGTCTCCGATTTTCATCATACTTACTGAGGATGTACAGCCACGATCATAAATATGGATCCACACCTGCACGCATTAGCTGCCGTAGTGTCTGCTGCTGGTGAGATGCAGAACTGTTTCACTTAATGCGTGGTGCACATATCATCAGTGCACCAGACAGTAAGGCAAAAAGGGCCGTATATCACCAGCAGTGAACACCACAATAGACAAAAACGAGTAGATGCTAGTCCTTTTTTATGAACGTGATTGTACAACACCATTACACTCACCCAGTTTCTTTGACCTTGACCTACTTTTCAAAGACTCACATATCCAAAAATGTTAAGAAATAATTAATTTTTAACCTTAGTTTTCTTGAAAACTGTATATAGATACATGAACATGGACGGAAATCCCGCTACAAAATTTTTTTCCAAACATTTTTATTGAAAAAATATTGAAGGTCGTTCATGCGCGACTGTACGTTCTTTGGGACACCCCACTTTTAGACAGTTTTCATTCGCTCTTTTGTACAGGAAAAATTAAAGTATAAACGAGGCACTTTTTGTCCCTAGACGTGTTGTCTGGTCCTGGATCTGGTCTGTATACTTTTTGGTGGCAATTAGACCGATGATTTTTTAATTATTCCAAACAACAATATCCTCATAGGTGGAGTTTAGTAACTGTCTCTGACAGCTATAGTCTCCCAGTTATTAAGCTTTGCCATATACATGGGGAAGCATATAGTTTTGGTAAGTATTACTATTATTTTCCTTTGCATTTTTCTTCCTGTCTTGATGATATTATACAGAAAGGTACCCTCAGGTTACCCAAGTGCTTGTGTCAAACATAAATGACCTTGACCTATTTCTAAATGTCATACACTCATTTTTGGTGCAAAAATTGAATATTTGAAATTGAAATCTCATTAACTAATTGAGGTACAGCTATTTGGTTGAAAATCCTGCAATGAAAAAGTTTGCTGAGAATATTGGCTAATAATTTTGCCATGTAGTCTAGTGGATAGTATCGAATTCAAATCCGCACAGTATTTTTTGTTGTAACACGTTTTAGAGAAAACCACAAAACCTGTAAAGCTGTTACTTTACAGAGAATTAGCTGCGGTCCCTCTCCTTATCCGAAAGGAATATGATTACAGTTAAGCACAAAGTTAGCCAATTATTGAAACGGGTGTAAAATGTACCCATGCCTCATTTATTTCCTCCATATCTTTGTCGACGGATCTTGCTGATATTACACAAGAAGCTAACAACAAAGGCAATCCATACCATAAATAGTTATGGCGAAGCTTCCTTATTATGGCTTCACAATAAGTAAATACTGTAGCTAACTATTTATTATTATTATTATTATTATTATTATTATTATTCCGTCACTTTTCGTCTCCGATTTTCACCATACTTATTGAGGATCTACAAGACCAAGACCCTATTACACTGACCCACTTTCAAGGACCGTGAGCAACTTTTCAAGATTTAGGGTCCAGAAAAGTCCCCAAAACATGATTTTTTCAACCTTATTTTACTCTAAAACTATTTTCAATGCATGGACATGAAAGGAAATCCCACAATTAAGTTAGTTTCCAAACAACTGTATTAAAAGAAATGAGAGTAATTCATGCGTAATTTTACGACAGTAGTTCATAAACTTTCTCGTGCAGTGGACCCCTTTTATTAAAACTAATCATGTGGCAGACCCTTAATTATGAGTAGATTTCCCTCCTACCCTACCTCTTCAGTTTAAAGGTGTTTGTAGGCTATATTATACTAAAATTGTTACTGAATTATTTATTAATGGCTTGAATACAATTGTTCAAATTTTACTTCACATAACTATCATAACATTATTCATTTTACAATTTACATTTTCTAGTTTTACAATTTACATTTTCTACTAACATCAAATTAGCCTGCGGACCCCTTGGAACGTTCCACGGACCCCTGGGGGTCCGAAGACACATTTTAAGAAACGCTGCTTTACGATATTTAGGACACCCCTTGGAACGTTCCACGGACCCCTGGGGGTCCGCAGACACATTTTAAGAAACGCTGCTTTACGATATTTAGGACACCCCTCTTTTCAGCAATTTTCAAGTGCTCTTCCATACGGGGAAAACCAAAATATATATGAAACACTTCTTAGCCCTAAAAGTTTTGTCACTTCTTGTACAAAGTCTGTGTACTTACCGATGGCAGTTTGACCAATGGTTTAAGTTGTGCATGTCAGCAATCGTAGGTGGATATCCGTAACTGTCTCTGAAAACTGCCCTCTTCTCGTTAATATTATTATAAGTATTCCATCACTTTTCCTTTCCGAGTGTCATCATACTTACTGAGGATGTACTGCACCATGAACTTATTACAATGATCCAGTTTTAGTATCCTTGACCTGCTTTTCAAGGTCACAGGTCCAAAACTTTCAAAAATAATTAATTTCCAACCTCAGTTTACTCCAAAACTGTTATAGATATAATGGCAGTAGAAGGAAATCCATGATAAAATTATTTTTCAAACATTTGTCTGAAAAAAATGAAGAACATTCATGCATGACATCACGAAATTTTGGACATCCCACTTTTTAACTGCTCTTCCATACCGGAAAAAAGTAAAATATACATGAGGCATTTATTACCTCCAGAAGTTTTGTATGGTGCTGGACAAGGTCTGTATAATTTTTAGGAGCAGTTTGACCAACGATTTTTTGCTTATTAAAAAAAAAAAAAAACGTAAATTCAGCAATATTCTCATTGGCGGAAATCAGTAACTGTCTCTGACAGTTACAGCCTTCTAAGTTATCATCGTCGTCATCATTATTATAATAATAATAATAATAATAATAATTATTATTATTATTAATTTATTATTGTCATTAATAATAACTTATCTATTGAATAGTAGTAGTAGTAGTAGTAGTAGTAGTAGTTGTTGTTGTTGTATCATTTAGTTTATTACTCCCTGGGGGTAGGGGGGGATTCAAGAATACTCCCACAGTATCCCTGCTTGTCGTAAAAGGCGACTAAAAGGGTTGGCGGAGGGTTAGTGCCCCTCCCCGGAAAACAACTAACCAAAAAGACAAACAAGAAGCCTCGGACAAGGACTGACCAAACGATGACGACCCAGGACCGGACAAAGGACTTGGTAATGGCAACATGGAATGTAAGAGGTGCGAATGATGAGGTGAAAGAGAGAGAGATTGTCCAGGTGCTTGAGGATGCGAAAGTGGATGTATGTGGAATAACTGAAACAAAATGGTGAGGAGAAAGTGAGAGAGAATGAGTATGAATGGGGTATATGTGCAGGAGTAGGTGAGAATGAGAGGGCAAAAGAGGGAGTATGTATAGTTGTGAGTAAAAGATGGAAGAAGAGCATAAGACAGTATGGATCACTTGGGTCAAGGATTGTGTGGGTAAGGTTAAAAGTTGGAATACAAATGTGGGCGATTGTGTGTGTGTATGCACCAACAAAAGATCGTGCTAGAAGAGTGAGAGAAGAGTTCTGGACAAATGTGGAAGTGTGCATGGAAAAGTTTGGAAGGAATGAGAGAGTGTTTTTGATCGGTGATATGAATGGTAAAGTAGGGAATGGGAAAGTGGATGGAATAGTTGGTGAGTTGGGTGTGCCTGCTGAGATAGATGAGAATGGCAGTGCGTTAGTGGACATTTGTGCTGGGAGGGGGTTGGTGATAGCCAATATCCTCTTCAGGCATAAAATGATCCACAGGTATACATGGCGAGTGATGAGAAGGGTGGGTGGTGAACTGAATGAAAGGAAGGCAATGATTGATATGTGTGTGTGGATGAAAGGATGCGAAGATGTGTAATGGATGCAAGAGCTTATAGAGGTTGAGGGAGTGGACTTTCTGACCACTACTTGGTGGTGGCCAGAATTAGGATCCAATTAAGATGGAGATATAGAGGAAGGGAAGGACGAGAGGAAGGAGTAGTTGCAAGGAGAGTGGAAAGGTTACAAGAGGATGAGAAAAAGGCAGAGTATAAGAGAGAAGTGGAGGAACAATTGGGCAAATATGAATTGGAGCAGATGGGGGACGTGGAAGGTGTGTGCAGTATATTTACAGAAGAAATATGTGCAGCATGTGATGTGGTGTGTGGGAGGAAGAGAAAACAGAGGGGGGTGCAAGGAACAGCGTGGTGGACTGAAGAGGTGAGACAGGCTGTGGCACAAGGGAAGAAAGCATACAATGAATGGATGAGAAATAGGGGCGTGGAAGAATTTGAGAGGTGGAAGAGAGAGTTATATGTAAAAAGAAAGAGAGAGGTGAAAAGATTAGTAAGAGAGAGTAAGAAGAGAGTGGATGAGGAATTTGGAAGGAATTTGAGTGTAAAGTGGAGGGACCGTAAGAAAATGTTCTGGAAAGAGGTGAAGAGAGTAAGACAGGGTGGAAGTGAGGTTAGCAGAGGAGTGAAAGATAAAAATGGTAGATTACTAGTGGAGAAGGGAGAAAAAGTGAGCAGATGGAGAGACCACTTTAAGGAATTGTTGAACATAGAGGATGGAAGTAATGCGAGTATAAGTGGCTGGGGAATGGCTGGGAGAAGGAGGGAGGTGAGAAGACAGGAAGAAATCAGTAGGATAGAAGTTGTGGAAGCAATGAAGAAAGTTAAATTGGGGAAAGCCCCAGGAATTGATGGAGTGTGTGGTGAAATGCTGAAGCATTTAGGAGAGATAGTAGTAGAATGAATGTGGAAGATGTGCAGATTGGCCTGGGAGGAAGGTAGAGTCCCGGAGGATTGGAAGTCAGGTATAATTATTCCCTTGTACAAAGGAAAAGGGGAAAAAGAAGTGTGTGTTAATCATAGGGGCATTTGTCTTCTTTGTATAATAGGAAAAGTGTATGGTAGGATACTTCTTGACAGAGTTAGAGAAAGAACAAAGGAATTAGTTGGAGAAGAACAGGGAGTCTTTAGGAAGGGAAGAGGTTGTGTAGATCAGATATTCATTCTTAGATCTTTAGTGGAAAAGTTTCTAGAGAAGGGAAAGAAGTTGTATGCAGCTTCATGGATTTGGAGAAAGCATATGACAGGGTGGATAGACAAGGATTGTGGAAAGTATTAAGAATATATTGAGTAGATGGGAAGTTGTTGAATGCTGTGAAGAGTATGTATGATGGTGCTAAGGCTGCAGTGCACGTGAATGGTGAATTGAGTGAAATTTTCTCTTTGAAGGTTGGGTTGAAACAGGGATGTGTCATGTCTCCATGGTTGTTCAATCTGTACATGGATGGGGTAATAAAAGAGGTACAAGGTAGGGTAGTAGATGTTGGAGTGGCCCTGGTGAGAGAGGATAGTGTTTGGAAACTCCCTGTACTGTTGTTTGCAGTTGATACTGTGTTGTTGAGTGAAGACGAAGGGGAGCTGCAAGGCTTGGTGGATGAGTTTGGGAGAGTGTGTAAGAAACGGAATCTAAAGGTGAATGTAGGGAAGAGTAAAGTGATGGTCTTTGAGAGAGGTGAAGTCAGTGAATGGTGAGGAATTGGAAAATGAGTACGTTTAAGTACTTGGGTAGTGTGATGAGTAAGGATGGAGGTTTGGAGGGTGAAGTGCTTGAAAGAGTACAGCAGAGAAGAAAGGTTGCTGGTTCCTTGAAAGCAGTGATAAGAAACAGGGAAGTGAGCATGGAAGTGGAAAAGTTACTGCATGACACTATTGTGATACCAACTCTAACGTATGGAAGTGAAGTTTGGACGTTGTTGGAAGGACACAAGTCAAGAGTGAGAGCAGTGGAAATGAGTTATTTAAGAGGAGCCTGTGGAGTCACATGGAGAGACAGGCTGACGAATGAGAATATAAAGGAGCATTGTGGTGTGGATGTGGATGTGATAGGAAGCGTTATGAGGAACACACTGAGGTGGTTTGGCCATTTGGAAAAGATGGAGGGTGAAAGACTGACGAAGAGAGTGTATATGAGTGAGGTGGAAGGGGGAAGAGGGAGGGGGAGGCCGAGGATGAGATGGAGGGATGGGGTGGAGAGGTATATGAGAGAGGGGGGTGTGAGTTGGGAGCGGGGCAGTGAAATAGCTGGGGTCAGGGTGACGTGGAGGCGATTTGTTTGTGGCCACCCCAAACGGGATTAAGGCGTCTGACAATAGATAGATAGATTATTATATCCGACAAGGAGAGTATGTTTTCACTCCTGTTTTTTTGTTTGTTTGTCTGTTAGCACGATTACTCGAAAACTAAAAGAGATGTGGACCAAATTTGGTGGGTAAATAGCCCATTTCCCAGGGAACAATCGATTAACTTTTGGGACCGATCCGGATGGTATTACAGATTCTGGATCCAGATAACATTTCATGCGAACCCTTATCAGTGATAAGAAACCCTAACCCATTATGAAGAGTGGTTTGGAAATTATGTTGCTCTTGTCGGAGAGATGTGCTCCACTGACTGCCCTCTAGTTATAATAATGATGATGATGATGATGATAATAATAATAATAATAATAATAATAATAATAATAATAGTAGTAATAATAATATAATAATAAATAATAATAATAATAATGATGATTATTATTATTATTGTCGTTGTTATTATTACTATCAGTTTTAGTATTAACATTATTAGTAGCAGAAGAAGAAATAGAATTACTATCTTTATTGCTGTAGTTGTTGTTAACGGCAAGGACGAAGACAATGAAGGTAAAGCCGCCGTCATCGTCGCCGATGCAGCTGATGAGAATGATGGTAATGACAATGTATGTAAATGAGAGTTGGATATGTTGTTACATGTGTGCTTAAATGAGAAGAGATTTTGACTGTATATTCGAGAGGCGATTGAGAACATCAGTGTCGTGAGGTCTGGGATATAGCAATGATATCAAACAAATCGTATGACACGAATAAAATCATATATATATATATATATATATATATATATATATATATATATATATATATATATATATATATATATATATATATATATCCTCCGACTGTGTCATCCTTCAGTGCATAATCTGTAACTAGCATAACTTTCACACTCTCAGACTTCAAAACCTGGCAGTGATGAAAATTTATCTCTCGCAATGCAATTTTATTCACCTTAAAACAGCTTTTAGGATGTCATGGAATTTGATATAACCTTGATTCACACCTCGATTACAAAAAAAATGAATAATATATTGTCCACAGATAGAATAATGTCTAAAAATGCGTTACCGGAGTAAAAGGGTTAAAGATGTTAATGGATTTTTAAAAGAAAACACTATAGACTTATGTACTGTGAAGGATCGACATCAGAATACGGGGGAAAATGTATACCATGATCAAGATACAATACAGTACAGGGTAGCAATGGAACTAACACTTTCAACTATTAAGAAAAAAAGAATTATGTAGGCAATTGTAAGTTTCATAATGACACTTCAGGCTCCTATGACTCACTCTCGGCCGAATGAAATCGTCTGGCGTTAGATGGAATAATAACCATGATACAATCTTGAGAGGGTTGATAAAAGGAAACATTGGATTATATTAATATGAAAGTTATGATCTAAAAATGAAGGGGAAAAAATAGGAATGCGTGCCAGTATTACAATTAAACACAGAAGATGGTGTTGGTGGAATTAAACGGACTGAGTATAATGCGGGCAGACATTAATTTGCAAGGTAATGGTGAACCTGATTTATTTTATTGTATGCTTCCCTCTCCCTTTGTGTTTCATAATCTCTATATCCCTTCCTCTTTATTTATCTGGCTTCTTGCTACCCCTCGCCTTCTCTCTCTCTCTCTCTCTCTCTCTCTCTCTCTCTCTCTGTTGTCATTAGCGGTAAAGCAAAGAAAATAATATATATATATATATATATATATATATATATATATATATATATATATATATATATATATTTATATTACCTTCCAGAATACTGCCGTATTAACTAATAATTTCTTTTTCTTTGTTGCATTGTTGTCCTCAACTCTAGTTAGATTATATTGCCTTTTTTTATATGTTTCTTAAATATTTTTTCTTATTGCCATGATATTCATTCTTTCAATTTGCATTGATTTCAGTCTCTGTTAACCCCTTTTGATTTAATGCCCTCCCTCCTTGTTTTCTCTCTTCTCGCTGGTGACATGCCTAGTTAAGCAACCTGTAACCTACTTACACAGTCTGAATCCTACATACCCAAAGTATTGCTAGTTTATGCGTCTGTTAATCTACTTTTGTATTCTGTGCCCCACCTAAGCAATCTGGTGGTACGTGGTGGCGACCATCATCCACCCACTGGATATAATGCTACAGTACCTATTTCTTCCTTCACCTTTTCATTCTTTTTCTGTGTTTGTCCTCCTCTCTTCTTACATATCCCATCCTTCCGTCACTACTCTTCTTTTCGTTTCAATTGACTCTACACTGAGTGACAAACTTAATGGTGTCCTGTAACCCAGGAAAATGTGAGAAGCAGATGGAAAGGTGAGAGCTGAAGATATAGTCGAAGACTGGATACGGTTAGTCGTGCAGGTCAAAAAGAAGGATGATATAAACTGTTTTCCAGGTCAAAAGGTCCATGGTGATTAGGAGAGAGTTGGAAAAAGAAAAAAAAAAAAAACTTATGGAACACTGTTATTGATAATTTTGGAAAAAAAAAAAAAAAAAAAAAAAAAGGCCCTCTTTAACAGCACCCATTGGACAAACAGATTGGAAACCAGAGATGAAAACACAGAGAGGGGGAAACCAAACGTAAGCTTCTTGTAATTTTTGTGACCATAACCTTTGGCCCACAATCTTCGCATACAAATTTGACTTACTGTACATATGTTCAGTCCATACCAACCAAAAGCAAACGGTTCCTAGATCGTTTTTTTTTTTTTTCTTTAGCTAGAAATGTCATATTTTATAGTTGTGTCCTCAGTTTTCTTTTAGGCTTACGACAAACAATCTCTGTCTAACTTTTTTAGTATCAATTTCCATTAACCTTTTTGGTTTGATGAAATATATTACATCTTATTCATGCTACTGCATGACAGTTTTATTTCGATTTTGGGAACAGTAATGGAGGAGTTTCATGTAGATCTTTCCTCATTCCTTTACTGCACGAGGCTTCCCCATAGTTGAATAAAATCATCAGCTGGCAGCAAGAACTGCTAATGACGTCACCTGTTTGAAGGAGTTAATTCAGATACTTGAACTGTTTATTGAGAAGATATAGCCGGATACAGGTATACATTCCTGCTAGTCAGATATTATATGTCCACCTTCAGCTTAGAAGAGATCTTCTTACACATGTTAAACTAGAAAGCGTTCAGAGAGCACATACCTCCGCCAATGCCATTGCCATTAAGAAGGATCCGGATCTGGATCCGCTTCAAAATTTATTAAATCCTTTCTTGGTGCTTGGACAAAATTTCACTGAAATTTTATTAGA
Source organism: Coenobita brevimanus (assembly GCF_032717465.1). Classification (NCBI taxonomy): domain Eukaryota; kingdom Metazoa; phylum Arthropoda; class Malacostraca; order Decapoda; family Coenobitidae; genus Coenobita; species Coenobita brevimanus. The sequence continues at coordinate 8,461,133 of NC_136983.1, read as the reverse complement.
ATCTTTTGTAAATATTGTGCGAGATACCCCGGACCCGGATCCGGATCCGCCCCGAGATTTAATCATTTCTTCCTTGGCCCATGGTCCACAAAACTTCATCAAAATCCGTTCATAACTTTCTGAGTAATCCTGCTAACAGTCAGACCGACAAGCAAACAACCAACGCAGGGTAAAACATAACCGCCTAGGCCAGTGTTTCTCAACTGGTGGTCCATGGTGACTTTTTGGATGGTCCATAGGACGTTCACTATATTTGGTATTAAACTGGAGATTGGTGCATATATTTTTAGATTTATTGATAATGCAGTACGAAAAATTTTATCAAAATAAATAATTGGCCATTCATTTAATTGTATTATTAAAATTTAAGAAATATTTTTCAAACCAAAATGTTTGTTGTCTATGCTTTATTTATCATTACTCAGAAAAGAAATGGTCCACGATATTTTATATAATTAGGCTGGTGGTCCGTGGCCTGAAATGAGTTGAGAACCACTGTCGTAGGCGGTGGCAAAGATAGTGCCCGGGGAGACAAAAAGACAGACAAAAAGAGAGATAGTTGCATGCAGTTGGGACGACGATGTGGACGATAATAATGATACAGCAACTGCGTAAGCAAGGACGAGACCCTAATAATATAAGTACCCTTACAGAACACTTCTTCCCTATCCTTCCTCACCTCAACCGCCCTTACCTCTCCTCCTCTACCCTACCCCATCCTCCCCCACTCTGTCCACTCCTCTCTTTCTCCACCCTCTCTTTTCTTCCTTCGTCCTCCCTTCGCCCCACATCCAACCCTTCTCTTATCTAACCCCGTCCCCTCCTCCTCACCTTTCTCTCCTATCCCCCAGTGTACCCCTTCTCCTTTCCCCTACATGTCGTGCCCAAGTCAGCAGTAGTAACTCAGGTATAATCTGTTGTTATCTCTCTCTTATCTAGGCTGTCACAGCACACGCCAGCCATGGACACATCCAGTAGTACAATACCCCACTACCTTCACAAAGTTACCTTTTTTTATTCTCCCTGCCTCCAGACGATTTTGCCTAGCTCAAGAGTGCTTCAATTCGGAGATTAGATATTGTCTTTATTAATCCTTTCTTTATTAGAGGATTTTCAAGTGCCGTCAGTTTTCTTCAGGCTGATCATACGAATGAAAGTCAGTAGATTAAAGTCAGTAGATGTCCCAATTTCATGGTTTATAACATGTCTCCTTTGAGGCTGGCTGGGTTTAGTGGACAGTGAGGGGTGAGCAGGTGGGCTGGGGTGGGGGTGAATGATGGAGTAGGGGGGGAGAAAGTGACATTGTGGCCATAAATGTCCATTCATTTCTTTATAATATGTAATGAGACAGTGGATAAAATGCTATCCTCAGGGCCCGCTCATCCATCAACCACGAGCAAGTAATGGCCCCTAAAATGCCGTCCCCATGCATTGTGCCGATTTCCTCTTGAGAAAACAACACCTTACCACGGCGTGGCTTGGAGAAGAGCGTTGACTTTTGGTTCCCAGATGAAAGCCGCATTTGGATCTCTTCACCCAGTTAACAGGGGTACCATAAAAGGCTCCACATCACTCCCTTATCTGGTTATATGGTTACCAACCAGAGTTGCAATTGGTTTCTTGGGTTACAGAAAACCATTAGACTTGCCACACCGTGTAGAGTCACCTGAAAGGGGTAGAAGAGCATTAAGGGAGACCGGAAGGATGGGAGAAATAGGAAGAGAGGAGAACACATTCAGAAAAAAACATTGATAAATGTGAAGGAAGAGGTAGGAAGCACTACATCACATGAGTGGACGACAGGCGCCCCTACCTACCTCCTGCCTCTGATAATGAAAGGGTTTATGTAAGTATTACCTAATTCTTCCAGTACGAAAATTTCTCCAAAGCTCAATGAATATCGTCTCATAGTAATGATAACAGAATACAGGGAACGGCACAGGGATGAAGAGGTTAACCCTATATTGTGCATTATACCCATGCTAATACCAGACGGATTTTTAACTGTTAACTGAAGGAAACTTTTGCGGTCAGAGACAGGTGAGGCACATTTTGGTCCCATCTTTCCCACGAAGTAATTTGCTTTTTCATTAAGCTCCCACCAGACAATTTTATTTAACCATTTCATTAAACTGTGGTGATGCAGGGATTAAATAGGGCTATATCTAACCCCTCTGGTTATAAATGCTTTTCCTAAGCTGAATTATAACCCCAAACGGTAGCAATAATTATATAGACGAAAACAAAGTCATCGAATTGTAGAAGTTAACGTTCATAATGCTAAAATTTCCATGATCGGAACGAACCCGTCTGATATGAGCCTGAATAAAATAACCATGAGTGTCATAAAGAGTGAAAGGATAAACACTCATGGTCGGCAGAATTCTAGTGCTGTATTCTACAAGAGCTTCGTAGCCCTACCGGGCTGCTCAGCATTTGTCCAAATTAGAGCTGTCTCTGAATCACATTTCGCTTTTGAGAAAACACTTGCCCAAATAAGAGCCATTTATGAACAGCTCCTATCAACACCACTATAGCTACCGCCATCACAGCTACCACCAACACGATCATCATCATTTCTACGACAACCTACACCACCACAGCTACCACCACCATCATCGTCCAAGATACCATAAATGCCACCACCATCACCACAGCTACCAAACCAACATTATCGTCACAGGTACGACAGTGACCACCATGGCAGCTACCACCATAGCTACCACCACCACCACCACCACCATCATCACAACAGGTACCTTCATCCATCACCGCCACCACCATCGTCACTGCAGCTACCACCACCGCCATAACAGCTACCACCACCACTACTAAAACTACCACCACCACAGCTACAACCATCACCACCAACAGCAAAAATTATCATTACCACCATCATCACAGGTATCATAATTTTCTGCTGAATAAAACTGTGTGTTCATAACATCAGTGAAGTAACATTTGAGTGGAGATGTAAACTCTCTCTCTCTCTCTCTCTCTCTCTCTAACTACGTATTGAACTCCATGAAATGCCCTGCTGCCTATGCCATGAGTGCGTATTGCAACAACAATGGTGGCAATTGTTAGGGTCCAAAACACCCATCCAGAAAATATCAGTCGACTTCAAATTGTTACTGTCGCATCTGGGCATAGTTCCAGCCATCCTGCCAAGTTTCATTAAATATATTTTTCCAGTTTTGTCTGTGCTGCACACACACACACACACACACACACACACACACACACACACACACACACACACACACACGATCATAGTACATTAAATTCATGTCAACTCCAGATAATTTTTCTCATTTTAAGGAAAACAAATACACACGTAGCTAACGAGTGTCAGTACTGTCTCCAATATTGCTAATGATCGAAAACACTGTAATAATGTATTTTGCCTAATTCCAACCATTGTATTCTGCTGAAAGAGAATACTGGACCCTCAGAGAGATAATACTATCCCATTAATACTCTCAAGGTCGGGACAGTTCACACTTAAAATGTCTTTAATATTTCACCAGTGCATATGTCCGTGTCATGCTACATTTTTTAGTTTATCCCCAAGAACCTATTTTACCCCACGAACCTGTTGCCACATTGACCATTTTCCCAGTGGACCTGTTATTTTTCGTGGGCCTATTATTTCCATTAGACTTTTTCTCCATGAACATAATTTTCCGTATGGGTGTATCTCCATGGACCTATAATTCCCATGGACTCTTTACTCAAGTTTTCCCAATGCCAAATTTTTCTCCATACACTTACTCTTCCCAGTGGACCTGTATTGTCATGGGCCCAGTTTTCCCGATGGACATAATTTCCACAGTGACCTATTTTCACATATGAACCTCTTTTTACCATTGACCTGTTTGGTTTATGATCCTGTGTTCTAGTAGACCTATTTTTTCTCCATGAATTTAATGTTCTTCGTGAGCATAATTTTCCTCATGAGCCTGGTTTTCCTGTAGACCTATTTACCATCATGGACCTATTTTCGCCGTGGATGTGTTTTCCATCAAAGACCCGTTTCACTAGCAAGGATCAGTTATCACCCTTGGACCTATTTTATTCAAGGATCTACATAATCCCCGTCGACTCATTTTCCCTCCATGGATCTATCACCCTTCGGTCTAGTTTTCACAAGAACCCATTTACTCTTTTGGCTCTTTTACCCCCATGCGTCTCTTCCCATCCACTCACTATATGCTTTGTTCTTTTGTGCCACAGTTTATTTCACCTCTTCATTCCATCATGCTGTTCTCTGCACCCCCTTTTGTCTTTTCTTCACCCCACACACCACCTTGCATGCTGCACCGATGTCCTTTTTAAATATCTTGTACACAACATCCACCTAACTCATCTGCTCCAAATCATATTTACCCAGTCGCTCCTCCGCTTCTCTCTTATATTCAGCCATTTTTTTATCTTCTTGCAACCTTTCTACCCTCCTTGTATGGACTACTTCCTCCTGTTCTTCCCTCATTCTGTTCATCCATTGCATTTGTACCTTGACTTTCACCACCACCAAGTGGTGGTCAGAAAGTCCACGCCCCCAACCTCTGTTTGCTTTTGCATCCATTACATACCTTTTCATTCTCTCATCCACACACACAATCAGTCATTGCCTTTCGTTCATTCAGTTCACCACCCACCTTTCTCATCACTCACCACGTATACCTTTGGATCATTTTGTGCCTAAAGAGGGCATTGGCTGTCACCAACCTCCTCCCTGCACAAATGTCCACTAGACAACTGCCATTCTCATCCACTTCTGCAAGCACACCCCACTTACCAGCTACTCCATCCACCTTCACATTTTCTAGTTTTCCATTCATATCTCCAGTAATAAACACTCTCTTATTCCTCTCAAACTTTTCCATGCACACTTTCACATTTGCCCAAAACTCTTCTTCACTCACACAACCTTCTGTTTGCGCATACACACACACAATCGCTCAAATTTTTGTATTCCAACTTTCAATCTTAACCACACAATCCTTGAACCAAATGAACCCTACTGTCTAGTATTCTACCTCCACCTTTTGCACACAACAATACATACACCCTCTTTTGCCCTCTCATTCTCACCTGCTTCTGCTCCTAAACCCCATCCAAACTCCTACTCTCTCACATTTTCACTTCACCAATTAGTCTCATTCCACATATGTCCACTCTTGAACCCTCAAGCACCTGGACAATCTCTCTCTCCTTCGCTTCATCATTCACACCCCTTACAGTCCATGCTGCAGTCCATACCGTCATTTGCTGGGTCCTTGGTCGTCACCTCTTGGTCTGTCCTAGTCCGAGGTACCTGTATTATGTTTGCATTTTCAGTTAGGTGCGTTCAGGGAAGGGGAACTAACTCTCTGCCAACCCACTTGTTGACACATAGAAAAAAGTGTTGGCTGGTTATAAGGTTACCGCTCAGCATATTAAATATTTCCTGGTTTACAGGAAGATAATTTGGCTTGTCGCTCAATGTAAAGTTACCCTGAAATAGAATATCACTACTCAGTGAGTGGATGATGGGCACCCGCACAGACCACAGTTATATGTAGAGAAAAAGAGGGAGGTGTAAGTATTAGTAAGAGTAGGAAGAGAGGGGGTGGGGAATTTGGAAGGAATTTGAGTGTAAAGTGGAAGGGATGTAGGAAAATGTTCTGGAAGGAGGTACAGTGATTTTGACAGTTTGATAAAGAAGTTAGTGGGAAAGTGAAGGCTAATAATGGTAGACTGATAGTGAGCAGGGGGAGAGAACGATTTGAGGGACTGTTAAACATAGCGAATGGGTCATGCGAGTATAACTGACTGGGGAATGGCAGGGAGAAGGAGGTAGGTGGGAAGAGAGGACGAGATCAGCAGGTTCGAAGTAGTGGAAGCAATGAAGAAAGTCAAAATGGGGAAAGCCCCATGAATTGATGATATGTATGGTGAAATGCTGAAGCATGGAAGAGAGACAGTAGTAGAATGGATATGGCAGATGTGCAGATTGGCCCGGGAGGAAGGTGTACAGACCCGGAGGATTGGAAGTCAGGTATAATTATTCCCCTGTACAAAGGAAAAGGGGAAAAAGAAGTGTGTGGTAATCATGAGGGCATTTGTCTGTGTAATATGAAAAGTATATGATATGATACATAGAGAGTTAGAGAAATAACAGAGGTATTAGTTGGAGAAGAATAGGGAGGTTTTAGGAGGGGAAGAGATTGTATAGATCTGATATTCATCCTTAGGTCTTTGGTGAAAAAGTTTCTAGAGAAGGGAACGAAGTCTTATGCGGCCTTCATGGATTTGGAGAAAGAATATGACAGAGTGGATAGACAAGGAATGTGGAAAATGTTAAGAATATATGAAGTAAATTGGAGGCTGTTGAATAATGTGAAAAGTATGTATGAGGGCGCTAAGGCTGCGGTGCGTGTGGATAGTGAACTGAGTGAATTTTTCCATTTGAATGTTGGATTGAAATAGGGATGTGATATGTCTCCAAGGTTGTTCAATCCGTAGATGGATGGGGTTCTGGTAGATATATAAGGTAGGGCAGTGGATGCTGGAGCGGCCCTAATGGGAGAGGGGAGTGTTTGGAAACTTCCTGTATTGTTGTTTCCAGATGATAGGCTACTGAACTGTTAACTGAAGACGAAAGGGAACTGCAAGGCTTAGTGAATGAGTGTGGGAGAGTGGGAAGGAGACGGATTATAATGGTGAATGTAATGAGGAATGAAGTTATGGTCTTCGAGAGAAATGAAGACACTGAATGTGCAGTAAGGTTGGATGATGAGGAAATCGAAAAAAATGAGTACACTCACTGTAAGTACTTGGGTAGTGTAATGAGTAAGGATGGAAGTTTGGAGGATGACGTGCTGGAAAGGGTACAACAGGGAAGAAAGGTTGCTGGTTCTTTGAAAGCAGTGATATAAGCAACTGGGAAGTGAGCAGGAAAGTCAAAAAGTTGCTGCATGACAGTACTGTGATACCAACTCTAACGTGTGGAGGCCAAGCTTGGACCTTGTTAGAAGGACACAAGCCAACAGTGAGAGTAGTAGAAATCAGTTATTTGAGAAGAAGTATGTGAAAAAATATGGGGAGACAGACTGACAAATGAGGAAGCGAAGGAGTGTTATGGTGTGGATGTGAATGTGATAGAATGCAGTAGGAAAACTACACTGAGGTGGTTTGGTCTTGTGGAGAGGATGGAAAGTAAGAGACTAACGAGGAGAGTGTATATGAGTGAGATCGGGGGGGGGGGAGGGGAAAAGGAGGTCAAGGATGAGCTGGAGAGATGGAGTGGAGAGGTATATGAGAGAAGAGAGTGTGGGTTTGGGGAAGGACAGTGAAATGGCAAGAAACAGGGCGACATGGAATGGCTACTCCTTACAGGATTAAGGCGTCTGGCAATAGATAGATAAATAGATAAACCCTCTTTCCCCATGGACCTACTTTCCATCATGGATATATTTAACCATCACAGACCTATTATAACTTCATTAAGAAGCACTGAATCCCTTCAGGGACCTTTATTTTCCTAGAAGGACCTATATCGATTCACTGAACATGCGTTTCTACTTTGGCCCAGTTCCTCAAGGACTTATTCCTCCATGGAACAGTTGCAGTCATATACCTATCTTCTTACTGGACCTGTTCCATATAGACCTATTTTTCCCCATACATCCACCTGCCCACTCTGACATCAGCCGCCCCGACCTTCCCACAATGTCCACCCACTCATCTACCCATGGTGTCTAATGACAATCTCAAACCCACCCTACCTAGATAAACTAATTCAACCTATCTTTAACTTTGCCTAACCTGAACAGTTTTAGCCGAATCTATGCCTTGTTGGAAAAGAAAAAATACCCGAATCGACTACAGTAAAAAAAAAAAAAAAAGTCACTTCGCTACCAGCAACATAACGTAGGCAAGCATAACTTAACCTATCTAACTCAATCTGACCTAACTAATCCTTACCTGATCTAACGTAACCGAGATAATAACCTAGCCTAACTTACCCTAACTTAACTAACTCATCGTAACATAACTTCACCTAACCTACTCTGACCTAACTTAATCTAACCGAACGTATCTTGACTTAATCAAACCTAAATACTCCAAGAAAAGGAAAAAATGCCCAACTCCACCACGCTTCGAAAACTTGCCACCTTGCCGGCGATTGCCGAGAAAAATCGACATCACTTGCAACCACTCACACATCCACGACTCAAAGTTCCCCTCCAACCCAAACAAAACTGAATGGCTAACTCAAACCCCAAGGGATTTGCGGTGGAAGTCAGTATCTCATCTGGATGAAAATCCATGGCTGAAAAAAAAATAAAAAAAATGGAGTTTGGGTTTAACACCGAAACGCCGATTTGTTTTTGGTAGTTAGAAATTTTTGCAGATGCTACCTTATTGTTGGACAACAGGTCCTCTTTAGGTGTGACACCATGGCTACGACTTGTTTCCAGCCGAGGGGAGTGGCAGAGGATGAACAGAAGCTCTGTCTACACCTGAACTAAAGTGAATGATTTAAAGAGACCTTGACAAACTGTTCAGTTGGTGTCAATCATAGTTAATAGCTTTTAAAATTGATATATGCAAAATTTCTAAAACGAAAGTAAACATGAAAAGATACACAACACTACGAATAATGCTCAGTTCGAGAATGTAAATCAGGGAAGATATTTGGGACTAATCATCGCAGACACTTTAATATCATAACGACAGTTCCCAGAAGCAGTAAGGAAACTGTCGAATTAGGTTCACATATACACTGGAGGAACTGAAATCATAGATTATCATCCTCACTTCGGAGTACTGTGTTCACTTTTGGTCACCAAGTCACAACAAAGAGAAATTTGAGAGGGTATAGCAAAAGTTATAGAAATTTCACCAAGACTGAGGTAAGAACCATACGATCACCGTTTAAAATGAAACACCGAGAACTCGTGCCCCGAGCTGCCAATGCAAAGCGTCGCTCTGTATGCCTCCGCCAAGCCTTGCACACAGATTCGCCATACAATGTCCATGAAAGGGTTCATTGCGGGTTAAAATGAGAGTAAAGATAGAATAAATCGACCTCATACGACCTTTACCTTTTACCCCTTGACTTGGCCTACTCAGTTCATCGTCCTTTCACACTGCATAACGGACAAAAGTTTGATCGAAATCCGTCGAGGTGTTCAAAAGAAATTGTGTCCACACCCATATGACACTGACCGTTGATTCCTTGACATTGGTGACCTAAACAGTTCATCGTCCCTTCATACTATATCACTGACACAAGTTTGGTCGAAATCCGTGAAGGGGTTCAGGAGATATTGTGCGCGCAATGACAAACTAACTCGACCCTTATGACCTTGACATTTGACCCTTTGCCTAGCTGACCTAATAAGTTCATCATCTCATACTGCATCACTGACACAATTTGGTGGAAATCTCCAATTTGGTTTAGGAGATATCACACACAACAGTTACAAACGTTTGCCCACAAGGGTGAACATAGTCGACCCCATATGACCTTGGCTTTTGACCCCTTGACCTTGCTGACCCAATAAATTCATCGTGTCCTCATACTCTATGACTGACAAAAGTTTGATCGAAATTCGTTGAGGGGTTCGGGAAATGTCTCACCCAAAAGGATAAACTAAGTCGACCCACTTTTACCTTGGCCTTTCGCCCCATGACCCAGCGGACCTAATCAGTTCACCATTTCCTCATAATGCATCACTGACAAAAGTTTCGTGGAAATCCGACGATGAATTCAGGAGATATCGCGTCCCCCAAAATGCTACGAACGCACGCACGCACCCACAGACCAATCACTTAATGCCTCCCCCACCATAGGTGGGCGGAGACACAATAAGCTCAGTCTGTTTAACTGTTATTACCGTTGACAAAGTGGGGACCTGCTTCAAATAAAACTTCTCGAAGGACATGACGGCCTAGTAATCTCTTAGTCTTTCGCAACATAACCTATCTGTCGAATTTCACGGATTTCACCAGAGTTCAGAGTAATAATATTATTGACAAACGTCCATTAAATAAAAGCAGTTATTCTTGGGCAGGGCTGCAAATATTGGGGGTAAATGCCTGTGACAGTGGCTGACTTCGATATTGCCCTCACATTTAAAATTCGCTTTGATAAGTTTCTCTCTTCTAATTCCAAGTTAATACGTTCATAGGAGGATAAGACCAAAATCATATCCCCATCCAATCCACGGAGAACAAAGCATCCGCGTTACTAAGGATCCCTTTTCCCTTAGAGATTAAGACAGTGAAGTATGGAGTCCGTTTCGGCTAGAGGGAGTGATGTGTCGGAGAAGCCTTTGTATTTTGTTATTCAACTCTTTAAGAAGCATCTCGGAAGAACCATTAAATCGGTTGTCGATTGCATTTTTTCTTTTACTCATTAGTATTCCCACAGTATCTCCATTCCTCTCTCCGCCTCTTCTCTCATGGGGTCCTTCCCACATTCCCTTTTCTCTCTGTCATAATCTCTCATGAACTCAAGTCCTCACTCACTTCTCCCCCCAATCCCATCATCTCTCACTCACCTTCTCCCACACTCTCTAGTCCCTCTCCCTCCCCCACACCCTCTCCTCTTCCTCCCCTCTGCCACTGTCTCTCTTGTACCTTTCCCATATTCCGTGCGCCCTCTCCCATTCCCATGCTTCTCTCACAATCTTTCATCCTCGTATACGCATTCCACAAACTCTGATATACTCCTCTCCATTTTAAACCCACCACTTTCTTCCCATTCCACACTTTGTAATTATCTCCTCCCACAGTATCTCATTCTCTCATTCTATTTTATCTCTCACTCTCTCTCCTTCCCACAGTCTATCATACATACCTTCCACACTCCTTTCTCTCCCCTCCCCCCAAACAGCCCACTCCTTTCTTCCACAGTGTCTCATCCACAACCACATTCCTCCCCCCAAACAGACTCCCCTCCCCCTCCCACAGTCCTCACTTCCTCCCTCCCACAGTCCTCCCTCCTCCTTCCTACAGTCCCCCACTTCCCCCTCCCTCAACACCCGAGAGAAAATGCCGCCACAAATATCGTGAATGGCGGGTCATTTTCCTGGCCAGCCTCGAGGGGGACACACGCTCTTTCATCCGTCCTCACCGTACTTCACTCTAACGCAACTTCACTTTCCACATGACCCCTCTCCTACGCATCTCCCACTTCCCCCACAAACCCTCCATCAAGGTTAATTATCTCCCTCTCACTCCCCTTTTACCCTAATTCTCAGCCTCGGATAGTTCTTTCACCCTTCTTCCCTCTCATTTATCCCTTCCCACACTGTTTCTCTCTTTCAAATGCCACCCCTTCAAGGAGTCAGTGATGCTTCCCATTCTCAGGCCGCTCTTTCACATCTCTTTCTCTCCGTTTCATTCGTTTTAGTTTTCATTCCATTCCTTTCATCTTTTATTTCATCCCTCCTCACGCAGCCACACACACTCACCCCTCCCTCAGATCCCCGTCACACCCCACAATTTCCCTCATGAAACCTTATCAGTCTTAATCTTTCAGCGCTTCTTCCTCTTAATATCACAGTTTGTCTTTTCATCTCTCTTCCTTTTATTCTTACCTTCTCTCTCTCTCTCTCTCTCTCTCTCTCTCTGGTACTCCCGCACCCCTCCTGTTACCCCATAGCCCCTTACTCTTATATTTCTCTCATTCTCATTTATCTCTCTCTTTTGTTCTTTCATCCTTCCCTTTGTAATCCCACTTCTTGGTCTCTTTCTTTTTCTTTCCTCCTCCATCTTTCACCTCTTCCACCCACCCTTTCATTCCCCTCACTTTCATTCATTCCATTCTACCTGCTCCATCCTTCCTGCCTCCCACCCTCCTTCCTCATTCCGCACATTCATCCACTCGACTTACAAATATTTCCCCCGTTCATCTCTCCTTATCATCTTAAACTTTTCCATATGTTCTCAGCCTCTTTCTCATTCCCCTCTACGCTCAGACTCCCTCCTTCTTATATCTGTCCCCTCACAGCTCTCTTCAGCCCTCTTCCTTCGCATCCACCCTCCTTCCTTCTTTCTTCTTCAGCTTCCTTCCATATTGGGCTCCCTTACCTCATCACCCATCTCCTCCCATTTATCCTTGCTCATTCCATCGCACGGCTCCTCAGACATCCAGTCTCCTCGCCCTGATTCTCATATTTCTTCCTCTCACCTTCCAACCTCTCTTCTCATTCTTGCCTCTCTCTTGTGCCTTTATTCTTTCATCATCTTTTCTCCTCTTTACTCTCATATATCTATGCTTTCTGAAGACCTACATATCTCATTAGTTATAGGCTGGTCTTTTTCTCTCTCTCACATCTCTCCCATTTTTCTCTTCATTCCTCTTACTCGTCTTCTTTTCCGTCCATCCCTCATCATCATCCTTCCACTCCCCCCTTCCCTTCACAGCCTCCCTTATTCATAACCCTTCTCGTCTCCTCATTCCTCTTTGTTTTACTGTTTTCATTTTTGTTCCCTCCTTCTCTTTGCCTTTTTTCACTTATTATTGTTTTTCCTTCCCCGTATCGTATATTCCCTCTTCTTTGTACTATCTATTTCTTAACTCCCCCCCACTCTCTCTCTCACTTTCTCAATATCTGTCCTCCTTCCTCTCCCTCTTCGCTTTTTTCTCTAACGATTTCCTTCTTCCCTAGCTTACTTTCTCTCAAACTTGTCTCTACTGTCTCCCATCCTCTCCCCCTTCTTTCCTCTCAGTTTATCTTCCATTACTTCCTTCTTTCATCCCTCATTCCGTCATATTCATTTGTTTCTCTCATTCTTTCTCCCTTCTGTCCTCCCTTTACATCCTCCTTCACCGCTTGTCTCTCTTCTTTCCCCTGTCCAGCCTCCTCTTCCTGTTCCACTCATTCCTTCCTATAGACCCTTTACAGAAAGGGAGAGACTGGACAGTCAATATTTTCAGTTGCTCGCTGATTGGTCGGCCGACATGGCGTAGTTTTTGTGCAAAAACCTCACAGCGTGGGTGCTGGCTGACTGCAGATTCGTCTAAAAATACATCTCCTCATCTGCTGTGATACATGATTCGTTGATGAAGAAAATGTCGCTTTAAGTGTACATTTTGTTAATTTTGGGTGCTGAGGATTTCCGTGTTAATTTTCATCTCTACATATGGATTTTACTTCAAAGAATACGTTAAAACCGAGATAATCGTCGAATAATGTCAAACCAAAATGTCGGTAGCCGCGAAACGTGGGGTGCTGTGTTCTTGTACTGGTCCTTTTTTGCCCTCATTAATGGTTGGTTGTGCTGCATTTGAGTGCAGTAACACTCATGGACTTTCTATGTGACTTTTCCAACTCCCTTGTGATCCACCAAGAAGGAAATTATGTGACATTACGTTGAAGAGAGCAAGCTGGTCTATAAGGTATGTTGGCTCTGCTAGGCAAGTCGTATATTTTACAAGTATTTTGCCCACATTATCACTAGGATGTAATCCTAGATCATGTCCCTATGGAAACCACTTTACCACAGTTATGGATATCAAGAAGAACAACAGTCTTTAAATTAAAAAAAAATTCCATCAGACTTAAAAACCGCAGCCAAAATACTGTTTAGAAGCGAGATTTGCCAGTTAGGTAGTCAAGATGTTTCTTGACGTTTCCCGATGTTTACCGTGGTTCCGGTACGAGTCAGAGTTGCCAGTTTGCCTGCTGTTTGTGAGTGTAGTCGTCTCGTAAGTTAAGCATTAATTTTTGTGTTCTTTTTCTTTATGATGTTTTGTTAATGTGATTGTTTCTTTAATTATATCATTTAATGTGTCTGTATGCTAAATAATTTAGTGTTATGTGATGTAAGAGAACTTCGGTATGTGTTGGATGTCTCCAGACTACTAACTGTTGTTGTTAGGGGCAGGTACAGGACCAGCACGTCCTAGAATTTTGGAGAAGCTAGGAGGGCTATATAAGGATGGGGAAGAGACTGGAGGAAATTCAGTCAGTTTTCAGTTCAGTGTAAGTGCATTGCAGTGTCAGTGCAATGTCAGTGAAGTTTGTATACTTTCTGTACTTGTGAAAACAGCGAAGGGTTGTTGGCAAACCGTGAAGTTATGGAAATTTGTAGGCTATATCATCGGTTCTTGTGACAATAGTGAAGTGTTTTCAGGCATTAAGTGTAATTGCAGTTAGTAAAGTTTGTATAGTTCCAGTGCTTGTGAGAATAGTGAAGTGAAGTTGGAAAGCATTAAGTGTAATTATTTGGCAAATAAAGACAGTGAACTTAAGAAAGCCAGTTTTGACTTACAATGCCTGAGCTGATCCTGTGTGCTGTACACCTAAAGGCGGACCATAGGAAGAACAACTCACTGGGCAATGTCCTTCCTGTACTGAACTATTGCTGTTGGAGCCTGTGGCAGTGTGGGACGGGGGCATAACAATACGTAAAAACTTCTGGTGCTAATCAATCTAGCATCATCTGGCAACGTGTCTCAGATCTTTATATGTGTAATGAGCCAGTCCTAGCTGCTCTCGGTTTTGGGCTCACCTTACAGCCCACTCAGAGAAAACACACAAGGAAAAAACAAATAAAAACAAAGTACACTTACCTTACTTTTACTGAACCTTCTGCTTAGGTTAACTAAACTCTGCCAAGCAATAACTCTCCATTTAAAGTTGATCCATGCACTCAAGTGAACATATAATAAACACAAAGGAAAAATACACAAATGCTTCCACTCCCGACACAGTCAACCCACAGTGTAGTATCACTGCCCACCATGCTCTGTAGGTGTCACATCCCTCTCTCTCTCATCTGCAGGCTATGCCTCCGTGTGGCAATTTCACAGCCCCTAATATGAACACATTTTAACACCAACCGTGACCCCCAGTCACGGCTCCACCACACCTATAACAGCGTGATATGGTCCCACAGCATCTTTGCTCTCCCCACTCAAGCGGCAGGGTCCCTTAGTGTATGGCCACACTGGATGCAACAAGAGGGAACGTAGCGTCGAGTGATGATCGGCGAGGTGAGCATTGATGTAATGCCTATCCAAATATGGAGTTACAACCTCATGGACGACAGATAGTCAGAAGCTGTTCATTGGTGCATACATGGCTGGGGATGTCGCTGGGCAGTGTGCGACGCTTTGGAACATGCTGCATTGCGTTGCGATGAGTGTGGAGGGTGAACAGAGCGACAACCCTTCCTGCTCATTCAGTGTGGCCACCCACATAGGATTTTGTGAGTATTATCGTGTTACCTCATCCCTCCTCGCTCAAGTCTACCCGCTCATTGCATCCGATGTGGCCATACCCTCCAGCGAGGAGCCCTTGCCATACCCTCCAGTGAGGAGCCCTTCCGTGTCGGCTCACTGGACTCTGCTCCACCCCAAGCAATTTCTGGAGGTACGAGATAGCTAGAAGCCGGTTCCAAGCCTTCAGCGGTAAAAATCCCCATAGCCAAGGAGACGCTTCAGCCCAGCCACACATCTGCTGGTCCCACGTCTGCTTCACCACTCCCACAAACTCCTGCTTATATTAGGCAGTCACCTACTATACCAAAATCAGCCACACTTGGCAGACGCTATTTTTATTTTCTCCCACCAAAAGGCAACACCGCAAGGCTTACCATGCTAGCTCCTGAGTTTCCACAGCACGCTAAATTCAGATCCTCACACATGCTTTGAAATTAGCCTAGCTGATAGATGAAAATCTCATTTTTATAAAGCTTCACTGATTAACCCCTTAACCGTGGGCTTGTTTTGCTTTGACTTGTGGCTCCCGCGGGAATATTCGTACTCCGACAGACTCTCTAAAAATATTTGCCAAAAATCAGTTATTAGTCCTAGAATATCAAAATCACATATGCTTATGGCACATACCTTCAGCTTTCTCCTGAGGTGTTTGACGAGCCTTCGTCGAGTACCGTAGGACTTGTGGAGACCTCTGAAGTTGGGTAACGAAGTCCCCACTTTACACTTCCCGACAACCCGTAATATGATTACCACAGCCTGATATTATCACTAGAAACACTTCTATGATTCTCAAATAGTTTGGAATCCATACTCCAAAAAAAAAAAAACACTGTGAAAGCAATGAAAATAACGAGGGCGTATGACCTTCCCACTTGATATCGTTCGCCGCTGGTGTTCTGTCATTTATTATTCATAAAAACACTCACAGTTTATATTTCTATTACTATATAACACTTATATATATATCTACAGTCTTTATCCATAAGTTTCCTTCAGTAATAGTGTTTATTGTCACTGTAGGCATTCAATTTCTCTTTCAGTAAAATAAGTAGCATTCACTTTCTTGTCCTGTATACTAGCGTTGAGAGTGAATGTCACTTTCACTTTCACTCTTATAACTTATAGTATTCATACATGCTAGAGTGAAACTTTCACTTTCATTACTCCTAGTATATCCCTTAAAGGCATACGTTATTGAACCTGTCTTGTATGACACACGTTGAGTGTAACAAACTCCTTTTTTGAAAAATCAAAACACATGGTTGTAATCAATTTTTATTGGGTTTCTGGCCATGAAAAGAAAGAACAACTCTTCTACTTTCCTGTGATATACTTACTTTAGTAATTATTGAAAAATAAAAATGTTTTATGGGTGACTAAAGGAACATAACCAAAATTGCCTTTTTTTTGACGTAACTGAATAAAAAATTAATTACTCGGCCCGTATGAGGATTTAAGATTAGAGATTATATATGCTGCTTCTCAGGTCCCGTGGCCGTATCCTGTAAGTGGCTCACACTTCTGGCTCTTGAGGATCACTGTGGGAAGACACCCTGAAAAGTGGTAAAAATTAAAAAAAAAAAAAATGACCTTTTCACTGTACAAATTTTCATGACTTTATGGTTCCATGTATAAACACCCTAATGACTTTGTAAATTTCGTTTGACACTAAACTATGATTTTAAGACCCAAATGATGAGGACTCATACTTTATATGACTATAATATGACGATAATATAAGACACAATGTTTAGTTTTTTTTACTGACCTACATCTCCTCACATTCGGTACACAGGTTATAGCTGTGGCTGAGACACACTGGGACGTCACACTTGATGCAGTGGAAGCGGGTCTTGCGGTGTTTCTTGGCTGGGCACTGCCTACAGTAAGATACTGCAAAGCGGCTTTCTGCAATTGCCGTCTTGTGACTGCGGGGTGGCACTACTTTGCAGAAGTTACTGATGACATTCCTTAGGGAGATGGATAGGGTTGGAGTGTTTAGCCTTTGTTGTGCCCAAGGTTTTGTGAATGCCACTGCAATTTCTTGCATGAACTTTCTTCTGATGAGAGGCTTGCCACCAGATGCAGATGTGTTCGCACAGTGAATAACCCATGCATTGATGACAGCTGTATTCACCATACCATAGAATATGCACAAGGGCCATCGGTGTGCACTTCTCCCACATGAATATAGGGCACACATTTGGTCGAAAGAGTCGACACCACCCTTTGTAGAATTATAAAATTCAACAATCTCTGGTTTCCCAGTCTTCCCTAGTGATGGTGATGAGTGCATGGATGATAGCAGCAACACATTCTTCTTTTTTTGTGATGTTGCAGGGATGTAAGACACCAGAGTAAGGTTGTTTGAGAAGAGGAATGCACTAGACCCTAGTTCACGGGACTGTATTTCTTTCATTTCGGCTGGCACTTCCTTCTTATTTGCTCTAATAGTCCCGACAAGTGTCATCCCACAGTTGTCAAATAGGTCCTTCACTAGGGGCACCGACGTGAACCAATTATCAGTTGTGACATTCCTGTTTGTATGGTGATAGGGCTCAGTGAGAAGCTTGGTGTAGTAGTGGCCAAGTGACATGTTACCGACAGGCCGGGTATCTTCCTTCCCTAGGTATGGGATTGCAGTCAGCATATATTTTGAAGTGTTGTCACAAATGGTTACCAGTTTCAATCCATACTTATCTGGTTTGCTGGGAATGTACATCCTAAAGGGACAACTGCCCCTGAAACCCAACAGTTGTTCATCGACTGTCAGATATTCCCGTGGTGAGTATAGGCTTCGGCAATTTTCATTGAATATGTCGAAGATGGTTCTGATGGGTGCAAACTTGTCTGCAGCCCTTCTCACCTGCCTTGTCGCTGGATCATCAAAGCGCAGGCACCTATTCAGGAATTCAAATCTTAGCTGACCCATCGCACTATGGTACACTTGTGACCCAAGTTCTGGTGACCACATCTCCTCGACTGACAAGTGGTTGTCTCTCTGGCAGCCACTAAATATAAGGATTCCCAAGTAGGACAAAAGTTCCTGTCTCTCCACAGGA
This sequence comes from Coenobita brevimanus, assembly GCF_032717465.1. Taxonomy (NCBI): domain Eukaryota; kingdom Metazoa; phylum Arthropoda; class Malacostraca; order Decapoda; family Coenobitidae; genus Coenobita; species Coenobita brevimanus. The sequence continues at coordinate 8,442,842 of NC_136983.1, read as the reverse complement.
TTATGCACCGCTGATCTTTTGGCATAATGTGCTGCCTCTAGTTCAATCCTGACATTAGTCCACCTAACAATTTCGTCGAGTATGTTGTCTGAAAACAGCAAAAGAAAGGCCTTGTCAGGTGTGTCTGCCACCCTTGCTTCAGCTGTGGGGCCTGGGTTGATTTTGAGGATGTTGCATGTAGAGGTTTTCCGGCTGGTTGAGTGTGGACGACAGCTCCACTGGAAGTTGCACTTGCAGGACACTGTGGAGGTGTTGAAATTCACCACAGGTGGTACAGTCCTTTGCCGTCGCCTTCGCCTAACAACATCTTTGTCTGGGTCTCCTGCTTCTGGAATAGCAGCAGGCTCATCTATATCAGTGGTATCACTGTCGGCGGAAGGCACAGATGAACGACGGCGTGGTCTCTTAGCAGGAATGGCAGTCGATGGTCCTGCTTGCGTGGAAGGCCCAGGTAGGTCAATGGCAGGTGGCATGGGCCGGCGTTTTTTACAGGGTGTGGAAGTCCATACCTTCCGCCTCAGTCTGGTAAGCCCCCCCTCCTCTGCTTCACTCTCACTCGAATCTTCAGGAACAGTAGGAAAATACTCTTTGTCATTGTCGCTGTCATACTCTTCTCCTACCTCTAGCACATCTTCCTCATCGCTGTTCTCACGAAGGTCAATCACATTTGATAATGCACTGGTGTTCACAAGAGTCTCTAGTTCTGTGTCTGACAGCAGTGTCTTTCCTTTTCCTTTTCCTTTTCCCTTTCCTTTCATTTGTCCTTTCCCTTCCATTTTTTCTTTATATTCACTTTAGTCTTTTCACTTTAGTCTTTTGTTCCACTTTTATCTTAGTCTTTATATAATATTACTTATAATCTGCAAATAAAAGAAATAAGCATAAGGAAAAACCAAATAAAATAATATAGTACATAAAGTATAATATAAAGTATAGTATATGTAGTATATATATAGTATATATATAGTATATAATGTACATAATATATATAATATATAATAACATAAGATACATAACAAAAAAACAGTCATGCACATATATTTCCAAAAAAGGATTGTCACACTCCTATAGTAGTTATACCTGTACAGCATACGCTAGGTCCTAAATGAGTTTGACGTGCACAATATACGATGAGTCTGATGGACTAAAAACGCAAATAAATCCCACAATGGGAAAACTAGAGGGAGCACACTTACTTCACACAATAGGCCTAGGCAAACACTTCACATACCTGGACGGCCTGGCCAGCATCTTCAAAGGAAGACAAGGTACCACATGTTTTACAAAAACAAAATCCGACAATGGGGAAGGTATGCCCTTAAGGGATATATACTCGTATTCTTATAATAGTACTCATTTACATTTCTACTTAAGTTCTCTATTTTATTTACTTGATTTAAATTTCTATTTTATTTACACTGTGTTAGGCACTGTCACTTGCAGTAACTTATAAAACTATTTTCCACTGTTCACTTATATTTACATTCACTGCTTTCACTTGCTATTTACACATTATTTACACATTATTTACAATTCCATTTGCACTGTTTTACTCACCAGAAAGATCGTAGTCACTCTTTATCATTTGTCAGCCCTTTACCTCTTTCCACATGAGGTTTAGTAGGCGGTAGAGGTCACAGGGCCCTTTGCTTGGGGCTAAAAAGCGGCCGAATTTAGCAGGCGCGAATCCTATGTACTTTCACCTTGAAAGATGACAGCAAACTGATACTGGTGGGCTGGTGTGGCCTACCTAGGGAGAATGCATTACTACCAATGTCAGTCTCGTGAGAGCTGCTAATATATAGCTATGAAATGATTGGCAGGAAATCTAGACAATACATTATAAAATAGGTACTTCCAGGTGAATGGAAATATCACTTAGGCTTCTCCCTTCACTCCTTATATATATTTTTATAACGAGAATAGATTATACGGCATATTTCAAGGGGAAATAAACAGCGAAAATTAGCGAACGAGTGCATGTGAGGTGTTGTCAGGTGATAATTAGCCAATTCCAGTTGTATGGCACTATCACTTACCTTATTTCTTTTATGTATATTATTTGGTATAAGAATAGGGCATAGGGCTTATTTCAATGGATGAAATCATTGGAAAATTCCAGGGAAGAATTACTTAGCATAGAATACAGTGTGGTGGCCTGCAATAATTAGGTAGTTCCAGGTGAATGTAAATATCACTTAGGCTTCTCCCTTCCTTTCTTATATATATTTTTATTACGAGAATAGATTATATGGCATATTTCAAGGGGAAATAAACAGCGAAAATTAGCGAACGAGTGCACATGAGGTGTTGTCAGGTGATAATTAGCCAATTCCAGGTGTATGGCACTATCACTTACCTTATTTCTTTCTTGTATATATTATTTGGTATAAGAATAGGGCATAGGGCTTATTTCAATGGATGAAATCAGTGGAAAATTCCAGGGAAGATTTACTTAGCGTAGCACGGCCGCACAGGAGAGAGGAGAGGGTAATGGAGGGGAGGTAGGGAGGGGAGTCAAGAATGGGGAGAAATGGCTAAATTGTCAACAATGGATGGGAGTACAGATGAGATTAGGAGTGCTGACTAGTGTTGGACATTGGCAGTACTGATAGATGATACAAGCCACCACTTGAAAGCCCGGGTGAATTCAAAATAACACAGAATCACAAAAGTGACGCCCCACGGTATGATCCCTTGCTCCCAAGTGTCACAAAAGTGATGCCCCACGGTTAAGGGGTTAATAAGTACCATTTGTTCAAATATAGCATAAAAGATATTCTAAACTGTGCCATAAAATTTGAAAAGCTGTATGGTGTTAACTATCAGTGTTCACTGACTGATCTTTATATGCAGCCTAATTGAATAATACCCAGTAAACATCCATTCATTGCACCAACATTCCAGCTGTTTAGTCTGTCTTTCTATAGATCTATTCCACGTGACGTCACGGGTCATGTGACTTTTGTTTACAACGCCATACTGGATGGCAAATTGTCAGACGTCTAGAGAGAGAGAATTGCAGATTCCACAATGGTATTCCACTGTTGTACTTTCGGCTGTAAGACGTGGCAGAAAAGTGGAAGTGGGGTAAACTTCTGCTGATTTCCAGCCTATGAGGAAAGGCAACAGAAGTGTATAGCTGACGTGAAGAGAGAGAATTGGCAGCCGACGGCCTACACCGGACTCTGTAGCAGGCATTTCATATCAGGTGAGCCACCCCCCACCCTCTCCAACTCCACCCCCATCTCCTCATTGCCACCCAGCCACCTCTCACCCCCCTGCACCCCACCTACACACCACCACCACCCTCCCACTGCCACCCCAACTCCCCCACCGCAACTCCGAACCCCCTCACCACCACGCCCACCCTACCACTGTCCCCCACCATCCCTGATTATCACCCACCAACAACCCCCTACCCCCCACTTTCGAGCCCCACCCTCCCACACCCGACTCTCCCCAAATCCCCTCCACAAGCCCCCAGCCCCCCACAATACCCCCACCATCACCCAACCCCATTCCCCTCCACCCCTTACCCATCCCACCCCTTGCCACTCATCCCCCACCTTCCCCCACACCCTCACCCCCACCGCCCACCCCCCAAACCATCCCTAATCCCACCCACCACCGCCATTCAAACCCCCCACCCTCAATCCACCTCCTTCCCCCACTCCCATACCCCCATCCTCCATTCATTCATCAACTACTCAATTCCTAGTCAGTGTATACATTCCCTCCCTCCGTGGCCCCACGTCAATAATTCACTGATTACCATGACAATTTACATGTACTCTGTGTCAGTTCCAGCTAGAAATATTACACATATTTACCTTGAGGGACGCCCCAGTGAACTTTCACGGGGTGTTCACCAAATATTAATAGAGATCGCTATATCTGAGCTCTGGTTTCGGTCTCCCATACTTGAGACGAGTGAATTTTTCCCTAGATATGGTGTAAGCATCTAGCCTCAAACACTTTATCTTGTTCCTGTACAGATCTTGGTGATGTTGATCAAGATTTCTGCATATATCAGAGAGTTCAGTCTCTGACAGCACTGTCTGGACAGCCATTACTGCGAGGAGTTTGCCGTCCAATATGGAATCGAAAACAAAACCACGTGAATTCTGTGATATAAATATAAAAGGTATATAGGGTCTCTATTCCTTCTTGTCTCTCCTTCTTTCTCCTCTCCTCCCTTGTCTCATTCCTTCTCATCCACCCATTCTCTTGCTTTCTCCTCCTACTTCTTCCATCATTTCCTCACCCTTCTCTAACCACTTTTTTCCTGTACTCTCATCCATCCTCTTCATTCTTTCCCCTCTTTCCTTCTTCTTTCAGTACCCTCCTCTCTTCTTCCCTCTCTTTACTCTTCGTCTTACACACCCATCCTTCCTTCCTCTTCCCCCTCCTTCATTGGTTCTCTCTCTCTATTGCTTTTCTTCTTCCTCCTCTTTCCCATTCTTCCTCTCCCTTTTTCCCTCTCTCTTCCTCTTTTGCCCTCTTCCTCCTCCATCCTTTCTTTCCATGTTGTCTCCTCTCCTTCTTTATCTTCCCCTTGCTTCCTTAGTGCCTTTCTCCTTGTCTCCTTAACATTAACTTTGCATCATCCTTCCCCCATATTGTAGCAACTCATTATCATCATGCCTGGTCATCATACAAGCCTTATTTTTCAGTGCTGCCCAAGCACACAAGTTTTCCTATAAGATTTTATTTTTCCCTCGGGGTAACTCGCTAGGTGCTTCTAATCGCCCGGTTTGGTAACATATTAGCGCCATCTGGGTACGAAGCGATTAATATGAGGCCTCGTCGTCACCTTCAGCAACAACATTATCATAATCATCATAAGCATCAACATCGTCGTCATAATCATCATCGTCAATATCATGATCAAATTCCAGTTTCCTATGCGGTACAAGAAAATGGGTAGAATCCAGAATTAAAGGAAAGAATATACTAGAATGAACATTTATTAATAAATGCTCAGCGAAATAAACCACATCTCCTTTTTCACTTGTGTTTGTGCACTGGTTACCACATCAAGATCCCAGCTGGATAGACCCTAGTTTGATTTTCCTGCCCGCCAGATTGGCGACTGAGTTTGTTTCCCCCTTGTCCTTGTTTACTCAGCAGTACACTTGGTGACCTGGCTGACACCAATTGTCAGTGGATGATATAGGCTGCAGAATTTTATTGCCTACATAAGGAACCCCTTGCTGTCGTCACATTATTACCATGCCTTCTTCTTTTTCTTTTCATAGTCAATCGGTTAGATGATCTATCTCCATTTCACTGCAAAGTTAGGCATAAGAATGACAAGCAACAATTTTTATAGTTTTCAACCGTACACCATTTGTACAGTAATCGTAATGATAGTAGTTGTAGCCCCAGGCTCATCTGACTATGAACCCCGTGGACTACAAGCTGAAGTTGCCTCTGTCCTGCACACTTCCATCTTCCTCTGGGGGAAGAGGAGCAAGGAGGGAGCTGTAGGACGCCTGTATAACAAGAAGCAGCTATCAGAGAGTACAGCATCCACGTCATGGAACTGTTTCTAAAGGCCTTGTCACGGGGTTTTTATAATATCACGGCATTTTTAAAAATAAATGCTTAAATATTATTTAATTGATATTAATATTCAATAATATTAAAGAGCAGGGACAATGATTGTCTTGCTACATCAAGCAATGATTACTTTACGCTGGCCTGCTTCGCACGATTCTCTCAGAACGAGAATTTATAAACTTTCTCAACAGTACACAGCAGAGACTAATTACTCACAAATGCTGAATTAGTACTGTTAGCCTCTGGAGAAAGTTACTTCACCCCTGACAATAAATAACTAATACTAATAATAATATCAGGTCCTTGCTGATGCTTAACTCCTATCTGGCACAACGGATTTTAAGTTAATACAACAAGACTGGTCTAAGTACCAGTTATGAATAGTAAAACGTCTATGCAAGCTAGGAGCTATGTGGAAAATAAGCTTAATTTGGAGAAATGAAACAAGAGTTTACTTTACATTAAGCTCAAGAAAAAGAACTGTTAAATTTATTGATTACAAAATAAATTTAACGTTACAATTCAAATCAATTTATGAGACCGCACTCACTCACTCACACAAAAGCTAAATACTTACGCCTAGGAAAAACCTTAATTAAACTCTTAAACTAGGATTACAAAAAGGAAATACCTGTCGATGAATGCTGTGTATCACCCGGGGGTGGGAGTACTGGCCAACTGTACTAGTGGAGCTTGGGTGCTAGCTGACCTCTCACACTTCTTGAGCACAGGACCTTTCTCCGTCACAGCAAACACTAGACTGCGTTCAAAATACATTGTATGGGCAGGACGCACAAGCCACCGGAAGAAGGCGTGGCTAACGGTTGAGGCAAGCAGGGGCGAACAATAAAGAAACAATAGTATCGCTCAGTACAGCACTTAGTGACGTGCAATAAATCGGTCACTTTTGAAAACAGTGACGAATGTTTTGAAAAGTATACCCCAAAATGGAGAGAGAAATGGTTAACTGAGCGATACACAGTGAGTTTTCCACTAAGAGTTCGTGGCTTCTCACAAAAGGGGAATGTCGCGAATTTGATTCATGACATTACGCCCCTACAAAATTAAATTTTTTCCTTATGGGAAAAAATTTGTGGATATATATATATGTACACATCCTAACTCAGTCACACAAGATTCACACTGTGGTGTGTGTGCTACCCTGCTACAGGAGAAAGTCACAGTCGCCAGTGAGCGAAAAAACCTCGTATTTACGTTAATAGAAGCAAGCTTGAGGGAAAAACTCTGTGACGACGGTGAAAATCCTGTACTCAGGTCAAACTGAGCGAAAATTCGCTACATTTACACTGACAACTAATTGTTGTGAAGTGTGGTGTATGTAATACAAGGTGTAGGTGTGACAGTTGTAGTGTGACTGTACCTATGTGTAAAATGACACAGCAAATAATATGGTGACGACGAAGGCAAAGGAGAAGAGGCGGCAGCGTGCGGCAGACGATCAGCTGGCCCGCACAGCAAAACTGCTACACCCATTGCTGAACCTGCAAAACCAATTGAGGTGGAGCATCAAAAGTGTCAATGAGACCAAATTTTATTATGTTACAATTACTCTCTCTGCCTAGCAATCAGTACATGGTACGAAAAGTACGCTCTGGCTGAAAAAATACGAGTGACAGCCTAAGCTTCGTACATTCGAGGTCGCCATTAATTACAGCACACGATTAGTGTCAAGTTGAGAATCCCTGTGCAAACTCGGGTCTTCCATAGCCTCGAACTGCACACGGGTCCTCAACCTGTGCCTTAACCTACAGTACTTATATTAATATCGGAGAGCTGAGAATCCTTGTGCAAACTGGGGTCTTCCATAGCCTCATGTCGCCTCTGCGGAGTTCTCACTTCGAACTTCCCCCTTAATCTACAGTACAGTAATCACTCCAATATCCGGATCAATAGAGCCATCGGTAGGTTCGGATATTGGTTTTGTCCGGATATTGGGCCCCAGCTTATGGACTTGTACTTACGGACCCTAACACAGAGAAACACCTATACAACTCCCTCCGGACATGCATAGCACCTATTTAACACCCAAATCACACCAATAAGGCACATAAATGACTGAAATAAATGCAATAGACACATAAAATGTGGGTTTAGAAGTATGTTCATACATTAATAAACATTCTGGTACTTATGGACTCTAACCGAACCTAACCTAACCGAACCTAACCGAACTCTGAAAAACACATTCCTACTGCACATGCATGAGGTAAGTTTAGTATGGAAAGAAGTACAGTATGACACTTTCTGGTAAGTATAGTATGGGAAAAAATACAATATGAAACATTCTGGTAAATATAGTATGGAAAATAGTACAACATGAAACATTTTGGCTACTTACAGCAAGTCCCTGGCCACCTCGATGAATAACCGCCTCCTCTCGGACTCTGACAGTAAGAACGATTTCCTGAAGCACTTGCACTACACTCTTCCTGAAGTCTTGCACTGAACTTAGTCACTAACACACAGAAGTCCGTTCTTTTCACAGTGTTCACTTTAGTCCAAATAATGTTCCATTAAATTTAAGTGTTGCACATTAACTTTTCCCAAGCCATGGCGAAGAGCGTAGGTCTTGTCGCGGTGAGAGACAGGCGGGAAGTGGGGAGGATGCAGCGGCGCTCTATCGGACGTCGGAGGAATGACGAACCAAAACAATGCTCTCACGCGGCGCGCGCGGCAAGTTCAAATTACGGACGGCAAAAAATCGATTTTTTTTCCAATTTTTTTGGATTTTCGGACCATTTTGGGAATGTTTGATCCCAGGACGATAAGGTTCGGTTAGTGGGGATGTTCGGTTATTGGGCGTCCGGATATTAGAGGGATTACTGTACTTAGATTAGTATCGGGGAGCTGAGAATCCTTGTGCAAACTCGGGTCTTCCATAGCCTCGAGTCGCCTCTCAACTTCCCCCTTAATCTACAGTACCTATATTAACCCCTAAAATGCTGATCGTCGCGTTTGCGATGCTCGGCCATAAGGGCAGGACGGCGGGTCGTCGCGTTTGTGATTTTAGTATATTTTGAATAACCGCGGGCAAGCAGGCTCCAGCTGGTATTGTCTATCAGTACCACCATCCTCTAGCTACAACTAGCATACTTTACCTTTGTACTACTGACCTCAGTTGTTGCCAAATATCGTGTTTTCCCTACTTCTACCACGGCCCGGCCAGCCTGGCTGTGATACATGGCAGCGCTCTGAGCGCTCAGAACTGTAAATCTGCGATCTCCTCTCACAAGCAGTTTATGCTACTAGGAAACGCTTGTTTCCCCAGTTGTAACACTAGCTTTTGCCTCTGTTTAGTGTCAGTTTACTGCAGGCTTTGAAAGTGAGATTATGGCGAGTTCTAGCTCTTCCCAGTCAGTGCAAGCGGCCGACAGGAACGAGAATAAAGTGGCGGACGTAAGGCAGAATAAAAAGCGCGCCGTGGTGATCTTTTGGGAAGTAATATGATTGAAAATAATGTAGTATACATGTTTTTAGCTGTGAAAATGGAAATGTTTGTTGAGTGATGGGAAAACCGCCGCCACAGTGCATGTCGGCCGTACGCTCCGTTGATTTTAGCCTTATTTTCAGTGCTTATTGTACAAATACGGATTCCTAACTACCTTTACGTTGTTGTATAAAGTGTACTGTGACAGACTGAGGCTGTGGTAGAAAGAAAACCGGGTTTCTGGAGGTGTGAGAGTGAAGACTTTGTTACCCAACTTTGCAAGTCTTCACAAGTCCTTTGGTAGTCAACGAAGGCTCAACATGTGGCTCAGGAGATAGCTGAATGTAAGTAATATATGCCATAAAAATTTTAATGCTCTAAGGTTAATCTATGATTTTTGGCAAATATTTTTCCACAGGTACTCAGACCCCGCTACAACCCCGCCACAGGGGGGGGATCGCGCGTACACAGCCGCGTTTTAGGGGTTAATATCGGGGAGCTGAGAATCCTTGTGCAAACTCGGGTCTTCCATAGCCTCAAGTCGCCTCTCAACTTCCCCCTTAACTTACGGTACATAATATGTATGTACAGGCCCTGGACATAATGTGACCTGTGGGGCCAATGGGTGAGACGTCAGGTCTGCACCCACTTCACCACTACCCTGTCTCTCAACTGACTCAGAGATTACAGGTGTGGTTATGAACGGCACAGGAAGGGCATGTCCCTGATTAGTGGTGTTACTTTGACACACACTGCAGGAACGGACAAAACTATCTATGTCTCGTCCCATCCCTGGCCAGAAAAAGTCAGTTCGGATACGGCTCTGGGTCTTCCTTTTGCCCACGTGACCTCCTGAGGCTGAACAATGACCCCATTGTAACACTGCTAGGCGGTACTTGGCAGGAACGACAAACTGCAGTCGAACCTCGCCCTCAGGTGTTCGTGATTCACGGTAGAGCCGTCCTTGTTTACGAAGGAACTTGGCTCGACCTCCCCGTGAATACTTTATCACTCGACCCTTTTGTTTGTTCCGCACGGCAGCAAGTGTCGGGTCAGAATGTTGTTCTTGTACAACAAGTTGACTACACATCAGATCTTGCGGCGATTCAGTGATCACTGGGGTGACAGTCTGGAGCCTCAGCCATGGCTCGTGTTACTGCAGCAGCCGAAGTCTGAGTAGCGTCATCATCGGAGCAACTATCCTTGACTCCTTGAATATTGCCTACTATAAGGTCAAATAGAGGCTCTGGCATGACAACTGCGAGTGTCGTACCAGTATAAAATGGAGATGCCACCTGGATACATGCCTCAGGGAACAATCTCACTGATCCATCAATAAGGCTTGCATGGATCTGTCGACCTGTATACTGCTCAGGCCGAACTAAACTCTGTTTAACAGAGCAACCTGAGGAACCATTGTCTCTCAGGACCTTCACAGGAATGCCTCCCACAAACCCTGGCTGAACAAGGAAGGTACTGTCACCTGTGGGAGGGCCTGTGGAGGAAGCAGCTAGCCACTCATGAGGCTGCTGAATTGTTGCGGCAAACATTGTGCCTTGAGGATTATATTGGGAGGATGGAACATTGGCCATCTGTGGAGGGGGGTTCACTGTCACTGTGGGACTAGTGAACTGCGGGGAAGTACCCATACTGGTAGGGACGTGACCACCGTGCTGCTGCTGAGGAATGAAGGCTGCATTCACTTCCTGCCTCTTTTGAGCTGGTGGTGAAAAAGTTTGTCCCGACGGTCGGTTGCGTGGCTGATACTGCTGCTGGTTAGGGTACTTGTTGTACCTCTTCCACTCAGGCTGCTGTGTATTTTGCCCCTGGTCCTTCTGCGGTTTGCTTGGACCTTGGCCATTACTCTGAGAACGGCCTTGGTGCTGGGATTCAGTCTGAGACGGCTTCCCAGACTTGGCAGTATCTTTTCTGCTCCAGGTGTTTGGCTTACGAGTTTGATACCCGTATGCAGTAAAGAATGCGTCAGCCTTTTCTGCCATTTGGCTGGCATCTTTCACCTGGCAGATCTTAAGCTGTGCTATGAGCTCAGCAGACCACGACCTCTCTAGCTGTGTACGCAGCGTAAGGTCAATTATCCCCTCACGCGTCGAAGGAGTTTCATCTTTCTCCATCCACTCATTTAAGTAAGCTGTGAGATGATCAAGGAACTGAACAGCTGTCTCCTTGTCTTGGAGATGAGCTCGCATGAACTGAACTTTGGCGTCGTCTACTGTGAGACTATACGCCTTAATGAGTGCAGCTTTCATCATCTCATATGTGAGATTGTCTCCACAAATTCTGTGGAGAATATCGAGGGCAGGGCCCTCAAATAGGCTAAGAAACTGAAGCCGCTTAGCTGCCTTATCCAGTTGATACATGTCTGCCATGTCCTCAAAACGAGCTATGTACGGCTCAATTCGCTCACTTTCCTTGTATGAAGGAAGCTTGATGCGTGGGGTCGCCAAGACATGTGCAAGGAGAACGCTCGTGGAGCTTGGACCAACTGCACCAGACGTGTCTGAAGCCAAGGAATCTCGCTTGAGCTTCATCATTTCATATTCGTGTTTTTCACGCGCCTCACGTTCGGCACGTTCGTATTCACGTTGTTCCCGCTCGTATTCCCGTTCTTTTTCGCGTTCCTCACGCTGTTCTCGCTCGTATTCGCGCTGTTCACGCTCGTATTCGCGCTGAATCTTACGCTCTTCACGGGCATCATTCTCACGCTGCTGCTCCTGATTATGCCGTGAGAGTATATACTCTTTAATTTCGGTTGGGTCCGAAAGACCCATTTCTTTGGCTTCCTGTAAAAATACAGTGGTAGCCATGGCGCTAATTTATTAAGTAAACCGAAACTGAGTACTGACTGCTTCGCAAACAAATGCTAATAACACAAATAAAGAATACAGACACAAGCTAGTGGTGACCAGACTTATCTAGTTAACTGGCAAAGAATAAATAAAAAATGTAAATGACTGGGAAGACTCAATAATAAACACAATGGGTACGGCGACTTCCCAGGAGCGAATAAAATCGTCTGGCGTTACCAAAAATAAAGTACTAAATAGAGTTAAGTACTCTATAGATTAATAAAGCAAAAATTCACTTGCTAAATTAATGGTAAACACCAGTAAACTTGTGCCTATAAACTTTAATTATAAATACCTAAATATGAACGAGTGAGCACTATCTCGTGAATAGCTTTATAGCTAGGAGTTAATATCCTGGCGAGGTCGCCAATTGTCACGGGGTTTTTATAATATCACGGCATTTTTAAAAATAAATGCTTAAATATTATTTAATTGATATTAATATTCAATAATATTAAAGAGCAGGGACAATGATTGTCTTGCTACATCAAGCAATGATTACTTTACGCTGGCCTGCTTCGCACGATTCTCTCAGAACGAGAATTTATAAACTTTCTCAACAGTACACAGCAGAGACTAATTACTCACAAATGCTGAATTAGTACTGTTAGCCTCTGGAGAAAGTTACTTCACCCCTGACAATAAATAACTAATACTAATAATAATATCAGGTCCTTGCTGATGCTTAACTCCTATCTGGCACAACGGATTTTAAGTTAATACAACAAGACTGGTCTAAGTACCAGTTATGAATAGTAAAACGTCTATGCAAGCTAGGAGCTATGTGGAAAATAAGCTTAATTTGGAGAAATGAAACAAGAGTTTACTTTACATTAAGCTCAAGAAAAAGTACTGTTAAATTTATTGATTACAAAATAAATTTAACGTTACAATTCAAATCAATTTATGAGACCACACTCACTCACTCACACAAAAGCTAAATACTTACGCCTAGGAAAAACCTTAATTAAACTCAAACTAGGATTACAAAAAGGAAATACCGGTCGATGAATGCTGTGTATCACCCGGGGGTGGGAGTACTGGCCAACTGTACTAGTGGAGCTTGGGTGCTAGCTGACCTCTCACACTTCTTGAGCACAGGACCTTTCTCCGTCACAGCAAACACTAGACTGCGTTCAAAATACATTGTATGGGCAGGACGCACAAGCCACCGGAAGAAGGCGTGGCTAACGGTTGAGGCAAGCAGGGGCGAACAATAAAGAAACAATAGTATCGCTCAGTACAGCACTTAGTGACGTGCAATAAATCGGTCACTTTTGAAAACAGTGACGAATGTTTTGAAAAGTATACCCCGAAATGGAGAGAGAAACGGTTAACTGAGCGATACACGGTGAGTTTTCCACTAATAGTTCGTGGCTTCTCACAAAAGGGGAATGTCGCGAATTTGATTCGTAACAGGCCTATCCAAACGATCAGTGAGCACCTGTAGTGCTGGAGCATGGTAATGGAAGAAAAAGGTTGGAAAATAATCATGCTGATGTAATGTACTGTAGCACCTTCCTCGCTTATGGTCTATTGAGTACTGAGTGATTTGTCTCTATGGTTGAAACTAGTGAGCGAAATACTCGGGTATGACAGGTGCCCACCAGTCGACAGAGTACAAAGGAACCCAAATAGTAACAGACTTAATGGTCCACTTGGGGATGTTTGCAACAAAGAAGACTGTGATTATCATATCTGATACTATTAGCTGAAAATAAGGGTACCAGAGTGAGAAAGCTCCCCTCCCCTCACCAAACCTTGCAGCTGAAACCGTCGAGAAAACGAAAGAATATCATGCAGCATAGAAAAAACTGCAATGGATCCATCATAGGAAAGACTGAAAAGAAAAATTTAGTCTGCACTAACTTAATCATCTGTAAGGGAAAATTGTGTACAAAGGACTTAAGTCTGAACATACGACCTTTCCCTGTGCCCCCCAATCGAATTACTTCGTTCTTACCTGACCCTTAACCCACTCACCAAGTTTCGATCAAAATGGATCAAGATTTTCAGTTGACCATATCCAATAACCATGAAAACAGAATAATTACATCCTCGGCTAAACCAAAGCCTTCTGTCAAGTCTGATTAAACTCGAACTATTACATTATGAATACAAGGGTCGCACTCTTGACCTTGCTCTTCGACCTTTACCTTTAACTGATGGTTCATAAGGCTGAATCACCTCACCCTTTTCTGTCCCTCAACCCATTGACCAAATTTAATAAAAACTGGATCAAAACTACATGAGCTTATTTGGCCCTTGATCTTATTACCTTCCTCGCCCCGAAATTAATGACCTGTCCCTCCGATGGTCCTCAGTAATTAGGCTAAATTTGCTGCAGTTCGATTCAGTCGCTTTTCACAATCGTGTTAACGGACAGAAAAAGAAACAAGCCAACAGACAAACCTGGACAAAAACATAAGTCCCTAATGATGTCGAGTGTCGGTGCAAATAGTCAACAGGGCAGCCTGGCTATATCAGTACTACCCTGTGGTGGCGTCACTCTCCAGCACCATCCCTTTATGTGAAGGGAAAAAAATATCATACTTTTTTTTCCTCGGGTCTGTTGGTGTCTTTGTACTGTAAGAAATGTTTGTCATTAGTCATTGTACAAAAGAAAGTTCACATATTGCGACAAAAGAGTTCTTTATTATAAGGTGCTTTGTCTGTCCGACTGCTGGCTATGGACGCCTTCATATTTCAAGAGTTCATGGGAGTTTTTGTGGTCATACCTGAAAACTGGGCTGACTACTGGCGAATGTGACTCCCCTTGCACACTTCACTACGATGCCGTTTTTATATCTTTTTCTTTCTACCCGTTGACGATGTTATATTGTTTAGGAGAGTCTCTTTGTTATGGAAGAAGTATGTATCTAATACTTCTAGTTCGGAAAGTATAATCCAAGTAGAGCACAAAAATGTACTGTCAGATACCATGAGTAAGATAATGAGTCGTTCTTGGGATGAAAAGTATTGGACAAAGATATTACATAACAAGAACGGGTGTCAAGGCACAAAAAACCCATCCCCGAAAGTCATTTTACCGCTGACGTATAAACACAACAGGATATCTAGTTAACGTTGTCGCTTATCAAATTTGGAGTAAATTCGGGGAAAACGGACGATTTTATGCCCATTTCAAATTATAGGCCCAACCCACCTGATATTGACCCCACTACTGCTAACTGGGGGATAACCCCCCTGATGTAATGAGGAATGTTTTAGGATGCAGGTTTGAAAGATGTACCTTTAGTTTATTGTTTCCTGTCGATAGGAAGAATTTGAAAGGAGTTATGGTTAATATATATACATATATATATATATATATATATATATATATATATATATATATATATATATATTAACATTTTTTGGGCCTACAGCCTGGGCCTTGGCCCAATTTGGCCCAGAATTTAATCAGGTGATCAGAAGGTCATAGTCCATCATCCCCGTAATTTTAGTCACAATCGCATCAGTAGTGTTCGCAAAAAGTTGTTAACAGACAGACAGACAGAGAAACAAATAAACAAACAAACAGACAGACAAAGTGAGTCAGAACAGTATCCCTCCCCTAGTCTCACCTCGGCGGGACGAGTAATGAGTCAAGTTTATGGAATCGGAAAATGGTCATGGAAGTCTATTTTTATGTGTTGACTCCCTGACAGCCTAGCATTTCATTCATATGTGTGTGTGTGTGTGTGTGTGTGTGTGTGTGTGTGTGTGTGTGTGTGTGTGTGTGTGTGTGTGTGTGTGTGTGTGGCGGGACCTAGCAACTGTGTTATGTCGAAATTTTTCCACCTCATTATAACGTTCTGTTTGTATAGTTTATTCTTGCCACCTCAAGCATTTATTCAACTGAGGGGTCTCTGTTACTGTATGGGTAACTGAAGGTTGTATCTAACCCCTTCCGGTGCGAAAAGTCTGTCCTAGTCTTAGCAAAATCGAGGTAAAAACTACAGAAGTATTCGTGTAGAAAAATTATGTTAAGTTAGATACCGTACCTGTACTGAATCGGAGTATACTGTATAGGGTGGTCCACATATTGCACTCGTATGATGCGGGAATGGTTTAGTCTGCCGGTGTGGGTGTCATGGATGATTAGTAATGCTTGTTGAAATGACACAGAGAGTGATAGGTTATTTTTGTTGTTGGTGTTGTGCTAGTGGTAGTGGTGGTGGTGGACTAAAGACTGAAGAAGACTTTCTTGTGCAGATCACCATCCTCTTTACGGGGAATGGGGAGACAAGGCAGAGGTTATATCGGTGCCACCAGGGGAAGGACATCCTTCTTCAGCGCCAGATTTACTCTGCTTATAAAATAAATGTATCAATGAGAATAATTTTTATATTTTATGCAGGGTAGACAATAATGACGTTCATAGAATCATCAAAGCAATCTCAATAGGTGCTAGGGGAGGCGGTGGCTCAATCGGTAGAGAGGTGGCCTGCAGTCCTAACGGACCCAGGTTCGAATCCCGGCTGGGGCAGGGAACAGTTTAAGGATTTGAATTTCATTAAATCAGGCTTTACTGATCTACCAGAAGACCTGCCGACATGTCGTAAAAATACCCCCGCTAATACCAATACACCAGTCCTGTATGAAATAGCCCTAGCATGTATTCAATATGGACGGTGGGTGTTAGCGCCGAAGTGGTGACATGTAGAGGTGTATGGTATGTAGGAGGACTGCTGGGCCTTGATAGCAGGCTGTGAAGCCTATGCCCAGAGTCGGACACATAAAAAAAAAAAAAAAAAAAAAGGGGGACAGCATTATAGGAAAAACCCTGTAAATGGCCGTGAAAATGAGTATTATGGTCATTATGGACTGAATTGTTGATGGCATTTTATTCAGGAGCTTTTTCTCCCTTAGTCACTTGTTTCCCTTTCTTGTTGTCCGGATGGTGATGATGATGATGACGATGATGATTTTTTTTTTTTTGTGACATAAATAAGTACTGCATAACATTTTGTCCCTTACTGACTTTGTCACGATAATTTTCTCATCAATTTAGCCATGTTACCTTCTGATTTTATTCAAATTAGGACGACCCGCTTTTAGGGAAAGGGAATAATGTGGCTGCAATCTAGCTGTACCCCAAGCTCAATAAAATCGTCTGGAGATAGCATAAATAATGATATAAAGAGGTCTTTATGGTGAAAGTATTATCTCATTCATTCGGGTGAATTTCCTTTTTTAGTCTAGTTTTGCTATTTTCAGACGCTTTCATTCAGTTTCAGAGAGCATTACCAATGGAATAGAGGGTGGAGAACATGTTGCCTTCTTATACCCACTTTACTATAAGAAATATCCCATAATCTGAATATAATCGTTTGTAGGCAGCATGAATGAACTACGGTATAAATATGTCATCGGACAGAAGGGGGTACGATACACGAAATATAGACAGAGAGACAATATATACGTCTTACAGAAGTGGTTATGAAGTGTGTGTGTGTGTGTGTGTGTGTGTGTGTGTGTGTGTGTGTGTGTTGATTCGTTGTTATGATATCTAATTCACGTGACATTTGTGGTGAACCCAAGGCAACATTGTACCCTCGATTTTTTTTTTTTTTCCTGTACTCACTTTTCAACTGTCACTTTGTCTTTCTGCCTCTATACAGTCTCATTTAACTTGACATTTCACATTGTGGGATTTGTGGTGAAGCCTTGCACTATTTTATCGCTGACTTTTATTTACTTTTCCTTTCCGTTTTTAATAGTCGCAATAAGCCCTTTAGGGTGATGAAGTTTTTTTTCTTCCTACCTCTCCTTGATTTTACACAGCTTGGAAGAGAACTCCTATAGTGAGGAAGATAATCGAGTATGCTTGACTCCTTCCGATCGACACATCTCTACCAGCCGGAGCAGGATTCAAAAATAAACCTGTCAATAGTTTCCTGTTGTACCTGTGATTTTTTTTATCAGGAAGGATAAGAAATCTATATAATTTTTTCTTGTTCCTTTTACTCTCAAAACAATATTACTTACAAATAAAATAATCTCAAGTTATTAAGGTTTGTAGGAAGGAAAAGGGAAGAGAATGCAAAATCTTGGCGACTACCTTTTCCTGTCTAAGGAAATACAAGTTCAGACAGATAAACGATCGTAACTATGTCCTGGAATCCTAGTCCTAACTCGTTGATGACCTGACATTTCATTCATGGGATACTTTGTGACGAAACAGCTGATGCGTAGAGTAGAATTTTTTGTGTCATACCCACTTCCTCATGACCTGTCTATATTTATCTATTTATCTTTCTGTCTGTTTATCTGTCTATCTGTCTGTTTATCTGTCTATCTATTTGTCTCTCTGTCAGTCAGTCAATCTATCATTTTGTAGCCAAACACCTTAGTCCAGGAGAATGTGGTCATAATCAAAACGCCTCCACCTCATCCTGTGTTCTTCCAACAGCCTGCCCTCCCTGTAACTCAAGCCACCTTCATCCACAAACCTCTTCACTTCATCCCTCCGGTTACTCCTTGGTTTCCCCATTCCCCTTTTCAGCTCAGTCTCCAAGCCAGTCTGTGTTTTTTTTTTCTAGTCTTTTATGCTGCCTCCTGATGTTTTAACTAAATTTTAGTGAACCCCAGTAATGTCAAGATAAGCAAAAGCTGTATGGCGTCCTTGGCCTGAAACGGAGAACCACTTCATCACGATGGGGTTTTAATATTTTATTCTTGCTATCACAGGACGACTTTTCTTTGGTTTGTAAAGATTATGCAAACCGGGGAGTTGAGTTTTATTTACACATTAATTGTATTTTCACATTTATCAATCCAATATGGGGAAACTCATGCAGTAGCCCATGATATTTCTAAAGCTTTCGACAGAGTGTGGCACAGTTCTCTGGTGTCCATACTTCCTTGCTATATGGACTAATGTCTTTTGTTCCTCCGGAACCCTCATATCTCAATGTCAGAAAAAGGAGAGTAAAAGTAGATGTTGTACATTTAAATTTCCACTCAATTAAAGCTGGCATGCCAGAAGAATCAGTTCTGGCGCCAACCCTATTCCTAGTTCATATTAATGATCTCTTATCTGTCACCCACAATCCCATCCATTCATATGCAGATGACTCAACATTTCACAGTTCATCCACACTCAAAGACCCATTTGCAAAGTTTATTATCTCTAAATTTCAACTCAGTACAGCCATCTCCATAAATCAAGACTTATCTAAGATCAATGAATAGGGACAAAATAACCTTGTCTCATTTAATGTTAGGAAACCAAATATATACAGTTTACTGAGTGAGTTCTTTGATCTCAATCTGGGACTGAAACAGGGTTGTGTGATGTCTCCATGGCTGTTTAATATATACATGGATGGGGTTGTAAAGGAGGTGCAAGGTAGGGCAGTGGATGTGGGGGTGGCTCTAATGAATGAGGGTGAGATTTGGAAGATTCCAGTGTTGCTGTTTGCTGATGATGAATGAAATTGGGACAGTGTGTAGGAGGAGGAAACTGAAAGTTAATGGAAACAAAATTACAGTTATGGTTTGAGAGGAATGAAGTCACAGAATGTACAGTGAGGTTGGATGGTGAGGATATGGAGAATGTGAGTGCATTCAAGTACTTGCGTAGTGTGATAAGTAAGGATGGAACTTTGGGGGATGAAGTGCGTGAAAGAGTACAGTGGGGAAGGAAGGTTGTTGGTTCACTGAAAGCAGTGATGAGAAATAGGGAGATGAGTATGGAAGTTAAGCAGTCACTGCGTTATAGTATTGTGATCCCTACCCTGACGTATGGAAGCGAGGCGTGGACCTTGCAAGAGGGGAACAAGTCAAGAGTGAGAGCAGTGGAAATGAGTTACTTGAGAGGAGCATGTGGAGTGACATGGAGGGACAGGCTGACGAATGAAGAAGTGAAGGAACGTTGTGGGGTGGATGTGGATGTGGTTGAGAAGATTAGGAGAAATACACTGAGGTGGTTTGGCCATGTGGAGAGAATGGAGAATGAAAGACTGACTAAGAGGGTGTATGTAGGTGAGGTGGAGGGAGGGAGAGGGAGGGGTAGACCGAGGGTGAGGTAGAGGGGTGGAGTTTAGAGGTATATGAGGGAGGGGGGGTTAGTTGGGGGGAGGGTAGTCAAATGGTGGGTGACAGAGTGACTTGGAGGCGTTTTGACTGCTGCCACCCTTTGCGGGATTAGGGAGTCGGGCTATAGAAAGATAGATAGACTAATAGACAGATATTGCCAGATTCGTATATTACCTATTGTGTTTCTAATATTCCCATCTCCGGAAGTATTGAAATTCTCTGTGTTTAACTTAACAGTGCCCTCATCTGGACCATTCATGTCAGAACATTAATTAAAACCATCTCGATGAAACTTGGCTTATTGTATAGAGTCCGTAACTACTTCACTGGCGAGCAGCTAGCTATAATTCTTAAGAGTCATGTGCACTCTCGCCTTGAATATTGCTCACCCTTGTGGAACGGATGTGGAGAGGTTGCACTAAAGCAACTAGACAAAATTCAGAACAAAAATGCTGGAATGATTAACAACCCTGCCATTACAAATAAACTACCTCCCCTACAAGTAAGAAGGAATGTTGCCTCCCTGGCATTATTTTGCAGATACTTTTATGGCAAATACTCAGACGAAGTTGCGTCCATTGTGCCACCTCTCCATGCCTTCCCTCGTGCTAAACGGGCATCTGGTAGCGCTCATGACTGGAATGTCACACAGCCATATTGCAGAACTTCTGCCTATCAGAATTCTTTTATTCTCCGAACCGCATCTCTCTGGAACTCGCTTCTCCAGAGTTGTTTCCCTCCAAACTTCAACCTACAGCTGTTCAAGTCCAACTGTTACAGATATTTTATTAATGGAGGACGCCAGTAATCTGGTGTATGGATTATTATTTTTTTATTCATTTGTTTTTCCTTCTTCTGTTTTGTTATTTGAAAAAAAATCCTAAGAAGCAATATAGAATCACTTTCGGCAATGCGCCTTATACAATTGCTCTAGATTCAGGCTCTGTGTGTGTGTGTGTGTGTGTGTGTGTGTGTGTGTAATTCACCGGGTCGGTCAGGATCACTTGATGGTCGTGATCGTCAGCTTTTACCCTCCGGGAAGGGAGCTGAGAGCTCATATAGTCCGATCTAAGGGCAAGGCTGTGACCTTAACACACGCACACACCCGTCCCCTTGCTCAAGGGGGACAGTAACCATCCACTTCGTCAGTGAAACTTTTCGCAACCTGAGCGAGGCGCGAACTCCCGTCCACAGTTGGCAAGCGAGAACGTTACCACTGCACCAGCGAGCGGTGTTTTGTCTACGGCCACCCTTTGCGGGATTAGGGCGTCGGGCTATAGATAGATAGATAGATAATAGACTCATCCCGTTATCCATCACATTTCTATGTTTTCACTGAAAGTACAAGAAACTGCACATCAAGCCCTACTTTATGTCCATACACCCATAATTTCACTGTAGTTAATAGACTCATCCTGTTATCCCTCACATGGGCTTGATAACAGATGAGAGCCAAAGCAGCCGAATATAAATACTGTACTGTCTCTCATGTTTGCATTAGCTCCACTCTTTTATTTTGTTGCACACTTTCTAATTTACCTAGTTTAGGGGAAAACTAAAATCGTCAGAGCGTCAGTGATCGTGGTAATGATGTTAGGTTGATGAAGATAGTAATTGTGGCAGTATTAATGGTGACGGTTATTGACGCACTGGTGGAGATGATGATGATGATGATGGAAATAGAGATAGCGGCTGTGTAGTTTATAACGGCGAAAGTGGTAATGGTGGTGGTGGTAATAATGATTGTGATGGACGTGGTGAATACGATGACGATGGTGACGGGAATGGTGATAATAGTGCTTGTTAACAATGATTACTGTGATGCTGAAGGTGAAGTTAGTGAAGGTGATGATGATGATGATGATGACGATGACGATGATGATGAAAACTTAATTAACCTCCACACTGCACGTGAAAAATCACTCCCTTAAAAAACCACTTCTTTCAGACTGGGCATTTTATCTAATATACTATAGCACTAGCCGCACGTGTGTGTGTGTGTATTTTGGGCAGCCGAAACTACACATTCAAATCGCACCAAAATTGGCACAGTAATCGCAAAAAAATTTGCTCAGGTGAAAATCTTAGTCCCTTCACGATTGAAAAACTTTTACTATATTTAATGAGTGATCACATTTCGACCAAAAAACGCCGCTCCCGGCGCCTGGCATAGGATCTCCTCAGAATTTTTTTCCCATAGCTACAACTAAAATATACTATAGCAGTAACTGTGTGTCTGCGTGTGTATTTCGGACTTGCATTTGGACAACTTGGGTTCCATTCCCGAAGCTGCAAATAACATGATCAGTTGGTTAGCTGCAAAAAATCAAAGTGACAACGTTAGACTAGAACAACACATAAACAGACCAAGGGCCCTTCGATGTTCCCTTGACGGCCGATAGGGACAACGTTAGACTAGGACAGCACATAAACGTGACTTGGATTACCTGAAATGATCGCAAAGCATGCGCAAAGCGTGAGGAAACGAGTGTGAAGCACGAGAAAGTGAGCGCGCATCACGAGAGCCCTCTGTAGGAGCAAGTGCGAGAGGGCCCGAAGGGCCCACGAGCACTTGTATATACTATGCATATTGGTATAGTAACAAACAACTAAATTATTTTTCTCAGTTATTATTATACTCAATAAATGATTGTGAGCAAGATCAAATTCAAATGCACATACATTTTTCAAGCAATAATTCTGTACATCAGACAGAAAAAAAACTGCCATAGATGAAACAAGGGTGTGGGAGGGTTCTGACTCATTGAATCCTCGTCTGGATAGCCCATTACAAACAAGCATAAAAAGTCATTTTTTTTTTATCTGACGAAACTGGGCCACTCACTCAACTTGAACAGGCAGCGGTTGCATTAAATTTGATAAGCCCTAGCTATGAAGTAACAGTGAGTCTCCATAGTTTATAGTCAAATTTACCCTACAGTCTGAATACACTTGGCCATCAAATAAGGTGGAAGTGATTTGAGTTGTTCGACAAGTAAGAACAGACAGAGTTAAATTAATCTTCCAGTCTGAATATAGTGGTCCATAAACTTAACTAAGTACGGACCTAAGTCGGGTTAGAACAAATGCGCAATGAAAAGGTCAGTACTCAACATTCCCCCAAAGTAGAACACATAACTTACAAATCCAGGACCATATCTGTACATAGTCCCCCACTGGGTCCGTAGAGTGGATTCATGTAAAAGATTTGTTTTTTACATTGGGAAAAGGCCCATCATGTGTATGTGAAAAGAAGATGAAGAAAGCTACTTGTGTGGGGATTCATTGCAATGTATTGTGGTGAGAGAGAGAGAGAGAGAGAGAGAGAGAGAGAGAGAGAGAGAAAGAAAGAGAAAGAGAGAGAGAGAGAGAGAGAGAGAGAGAGAGAGAGAGAGAGAGAGAGAGAGAGACAGAGAGAGAGAGAGAGACAGACAGACAGACAGACAGACAGAGACAGAGAGAGAGAGAGAGAGACAGACAGACAGACAGACAGACAGACAGACAGACAGACAGACACACAGACAGACAGACAAAGACAGACAGACAGACAGAAGGAGAATTCACAAAATTCACTTTAGTAGGTGAACAACTCTTGCCTCAAGCCTCAAAAACCTCTAATTATCTGGCATAAGTATGATAACTTGCCCATTTCTACATTTTATTGGCTAGCTCATGTTGCCCTTATTGTTAGCCGCATTTTCTTGCGTGGTTTCTTTTGGTCTTTCTTTTTTGACTTGTTTAATTCTGGTAGGCACTTCTACCCTTCAGTTTTAACCAATTCCGACCAAATTTGAATACAATGACCAGCCTATGACCTAGTAGTGTCCGCAATGTTTGGGTTGCTAGGCAACAACTTGCTGCCTAGCAAAGGCCGAAAAAGCTTTTCTTTTTTTTTTTTTTTTACTTTTCACATCTTGAGCTTTAGAAACATTAACTACCGTACTAATGGGCATAGAATGCTCTGACTTCTTTAGGTGTAATCTTGAGGTCGTTCCCTATCGGAAGTGTGCCATCCATTTTTTCCCCTCTTTCCTCTTGTTATCGAGTGGCAGCCCTGCAAAGATTGGTCTCAGCATCCCAAGCAATCAGTGAAGGATTTTAAAAGTGCCCTCCTAGTTCCCCAGTGGCTCAATGGAATTGAATGAAAGTTTGCGTGCTTGTAGACATTGAATAGTACTACAGCTCTCCACTGTACATCTAT
Organism: Coenobita brevimanus; assembly: GCF_032717465.1. Taxonomy (NCBI): domain Eukaryota; kingdom Metazoa; phylum Arthropoda; class Malacostraca; order Decapoda; family Coenobitidae; genus Coenobita; species Coenobita brevimanus. Next base: position 8,418,715 of record NC_136983.1, on the reverse strand, counting down.
GTGCTACATCAGCCAGGTCAGGGGTCAAAGGTCATCAAATTCGAAAACGATGAAAATAGCTAACCCCACGAATATGCTCGTGCGAAACGCTAAAGTTCCGAAATTTTTAAAGCCAGGCCCATGATTCTTGGATAGGTTGTTGCACCAGAGTACCTCCATACAGAAATGACATTCAATGTGGAAACACAATTTCAGTTGTTGGCAGCGCCACCTAGAAGTTGTACGTCTGGTGGGCCATTCTGTGAATTTCAAGTTCCCTAACTCTATTGTGGGTGGATGGAATCGAATGAAACTAGTACAAGTGTGCTTCATACATGCATGACCTATATCTGCCAGGTCAGGGGTCAAAGGTTATCAAATGCAGAAAATATGAAAAGTGCCAACATTATGACCTTGCTCGCGCGAAATGCTAAGGTTCCGAAAGGATTATTAAGCCAGGGCCATGATTCTTGGGTGAAATGTTGCACTGGAGTACCTCTATATAGAAATGAATTCTAGTGCTGAAATTTACTTCTGGTTGCCGGCATCACCAGCTATAATTTGTACCTCAGGTGGGCAATTCCATGTATTCCAAGTCCTCTAGTTCCACAGTGGGTGGATGGAATCGAATGAAACTTTGCATGCTTATAGACGTTAATGAGTACTACAAGTCTGCTTCGTACATCCCTGACCTTTATGGGCCAGTTTAAGGTCCAGTTACAATGCCAAGCCAAGTTTTGTACGAGTTTCTGCGAGTTCAAAATGTTTGAGGTTGGCGAAATTCTTATGAACTCGTCCAAATTTATTGTGCGAGCTCACCAAAGGTCGTGGAAGTCGTGGTCTAGATCGCGTTTGGTCAGATACCTCTTGGTAGCTAGTGAAAAAATTTGCTGCTGCAGGCAAATTTCTCTGCAAGCCACCACGGACACAACTACTCAAACAAGGTCTTACTAGTTCGTAAGACCTAATGCACGACCTCGAACAAGATCAGTAGAAGCTTTTTAATACTCGTGGGAACTCTGCAACCAATTTTTGTCATGAGACTTTAGGCGATTTCTTTCCACGACTTCCATTTTTTACTCAGACTTCACTCGTACAGACTCGCACAGTGTCAGTGCCGCTACTGCAAAAATTTCAGTTTGCTTGCGGTCGCTCGCCGCTATTCAGGTAAGCTCGCAGAAATTTTTGATCGCAGATGCTCGTAGAAAGCATTGCTCGGCAGTGTGACTGGGCCTTTAGGGTTCAAAAGTCATGTAAAAAAAAATATATATATATATATATATATATAATATGAAAAGGGCAAAAATCGTGACTGCGCTCGCGGGAAATGCAAAGGATCCGAAGGTTATTGACTTAAGGCCATGAATCTCGGAGGGAATATTGTCCAAGAGTACCTACTCACAGTACAAAGTTTTGATTCTGAAAGTGACTTCCAGTCACTGGCAGCGCTATCTACAAGCAGGGTTGACAGCGATTGTAAACTGAATTTTCATATCGAAACTCACTTCCAGTCGCTGACAAAGCTTAGTCCGCTTACTGCTGTCAGTTGTCGCTACCGGCCAGTTTATTTCATTTTTGCTCTCTCCGGACGATTTTACTCAGCACAGAAGAGACTTTTTTACTACAGACGATAAGCATATAATCTTTCCACATTACTTTTCATATATGGTCTCTCATACGTCAAACAAAATCGTCTGGAGGCAGTAAGAATCAGATATCAATGACGTTACCACATTCAGCAGGCTAACCCCCACTTACTATATTTTTCCTACAGCTCTTTCACCTTAACTTGGCTTAGATTATCGTCTCTTGGCAGTTTCATTCACTTTGCTGACTTGCTAAAATTAAGTTGGTGCTGTGGCTCTACATTATTTCCATAACGTTCCTGTGTGACTGGCATAATTTAGTGTGAGTATTTCGGCATACCACAGCACTGAATAAGAAAAAAATAGTAATTATAGACCAAGTTTTGGTAAAAGAATATATATATATCCAGTTTTCATTACTTCACTGCAATTAAATCATTTAATATTTCATTCTTTCTCCTCCAGACAATTATACTCAGTGAAGGAATAAATTTTTATGAGATGTTAACATATCCCATCTAGTATTTATTCGTTTCCTTCTTTAAATAAAATAGTCTGGAAGCAGCAGGAGTAAGATATCAAGGACGGCATCGTATTTAATGGATTAATCCTAACATTTATTTTATTCAGCGCAGGAAGGACTGTCTATATTTCAGTGTCTGTAACTTTTCATTTACGAAGATTTTGTTTTATCCATCCAAGCATCATCCACCCCTTCATTGCCATGCCACCTGCGTAGAGGCCCTGAACTAGGCTACTTTGAACCGACATTTAAGGCAAGAATGAGTAGTCGCCCACATGGGTGGCATTATGTGAGCGGTAAACTCTATGGACACATCGGATGTAATAAACCATAGGTCACATCCGGTTGCAGCGCCTTGACCCGCAAGACCACCAGGCGCCTATTAGGCTGTAAGATTAGCAACGGGCGGTAGGTGATGGCGACCATCATCCACTCACTTGCTGTTTTGCTACCTACTTCTTCCTTTACCTTTATCATTCTTTTTCTGTGTCTGTCCTCCTCCCTTCCTTTTTCTCCCATCTTTCCTGCCACTTGTTATTGCTCTACTTTCCTGTTCACTGAGTGACAAGCCTAATGGTTTCCTGTAGGCCAGGAAAACATTTCCAACGTTGAGTGGTAAGCATATAGCCAACCCATACGTGTTCCCTACGCGTGAACAAGTGGGTTGGCGGAGGGTTAATGCCCTTCCCCGTTAAACAATTAACTTCAAGTCATACGGCCACCCCTTACAGGATTATGGCGTAAGGCTATAGATTTATAGATAGATTACCAACCAGCGAAGAAAAAAGAAGTAGTTCAGCAAAGTACATGACATTTCTCGTTGCAGGATAACAATTGACTTGCCACTCATTGTAGAGTCATCTGAAAGCAGGACAACTTGAGCCGATCACTAATATACCTTGACCAAAATTCATCATCCCAACGCCCCTTTTTCCCTCAACCTTCATACCGGTATCTTTACCTCAGAAGAGGCTTTTTCTCGAACTGGAGGAGCTGGTCATGGCTTTGATTAACCTCTGTACTATTGGAGGAATATTTCTTAGCTAAAGAGAATAATCTGACAATACCAATAATCGATTATACTCGTAGAATGATATAGGGGCGAATGAGTTAAACAGACAACGACCAAAATTAATCAATACAAAAATGAGAATTCACACAACATAAAGGGTCTAAGCGACAAAAACTTAAGCAAAGAAAAAAAAATAAAAGGAAATCTCCAAAGTTCAGTAACCTTATCTCACCTTCTGTCATGTGGTTTGGCAGTTTTGTAGTTACGCTTGGGAACCTTCTAATGCGAAATATTATTTGTTACTTCTACCAACAACTAGACTACCGTATGTCACCTGGCCAAACACGTCCCATTGTTTCTCAGTGCTGACAGTAGTGGCATGCCTGTTTGCCTTTGCACGCAGTTGCATATCTATAAGACGCCCACCACAGGCAGACCGGCTAAACCAGTATGGCGATAAACGTAGAAAGAGTACCTCATATTCCAAGTCCCATAAAGTACCGTATATCACAAAATATACAATAGAAAGAGATAAAATAGTGCTGTTCACTAAAAAGTTTTACCTTCTCGTGCCGCTTTGGTCCTCTCATTTGCACAACGTAAATATGATGAATGAAACGAAATATAGTTAAAGTATAAAGATAAATGAATTCCCAGATACAAAGCGACCCAAAATATGTAACAGTCTCTAGGTATTCCTTGTAAAATTTCGTAAAGGTTTTTATAATGTACACTGGAGTGCAACACTGTGCAGTTTTCGATGAAATATGTCGTTTCTGCCCTTCTTTATTTTCACTTTTATATAAAGGAAAGAGTATTTGAATTATCAAAATACAGGTATCATGCCATGGTTATGCACGTTTATCGGGTGCGAGTAAATGTGTGTTCGTGCCAACCCGTGTGAGTAAACGGAAATAACGTTCAGAACCCATGGATTGGAGTAACAATAACAAAGAAGTAGTTCAGGCAAACCAAGACGCAAATATGTTAAATGCAGAGGAAACGAAAGGAAAACTAGAGGGCCGAAAAAAGGAAGGAAATGGAAAGGGCCGAGTGTGAAGAGGAAGAGGATGGGGTAAAAACTGAGGAGGAAATGCAGGAGATAAAAAGAAAAAAGAGGGTTGGAGACAAAAGAGAGGGAGGTGAGAAAAAAGGGGGGGGGGAGGAGGATATAGAAAAAAGAGACAATTGAAGAAAGGACGAAGAAATGTTTAAAAAGGAAGGATGGGAATAGGATAATGGAACAGAGGGAAAAAAGATGACAAACACGAAGAAAAGAATAGAAGAGTGAAGAGCGAAGGAAGATAGAGAAAAAAGAAAACGAAAGAGAAAATAAAAAAGATCAAAGAAAAGAATTCCAGGACGAGAAGAATAAGCAAAGAAACAAAAAAGAAGAAGGTGGAAAAAAGGAAATAGAAGAAAAGGAAAAGGAGTTGAAAGAGACGGTGGTCAGAGAAAAAAGAAAAAAAAAATCAGAACGGGAAAGAGGAAAGAGAGCACAGGAGTAGATATATGAAGTAAACAAGGAAGGAAAAGAATAAAGCGTGGAAGGAAAGAATTGGAAGCAAACAAGGGGAAGAGAATATGGAAGCAGAAAGCCGGGAGAGATATTAGCAAAGACTAAACAGAACTAGGCTACTGTGAAGAAAGGTGAAAAAGTGTAGAACATGAATAGCAGAATATGAAGAGGTATTGATCAGTACGGTTGGTGCTGCCTGCTCTATCTGCCCCCAAACCTCTCCTCACGACCTCTACCCCCGCCTCCTCTTCCTCCCGCTCAGTATGAACGCTCCCCCTTCCTCACGACCACACCCTTCCCTTAAGTCAACATACCCTCTTCTACCCTATTTTCCCTCACACCCCTCCTACCTACTATCTCACCCCCACCTACTTAATCTCTTCCTCAGTATGTCCCCACACTCCCTTACCCCAGTATATCTCCCCCTGTCCTTACAAACTTGCTATAACCCACCTTGTCACCCTAACAGACAGTATTTTCCTCTTCTCTCCGTCTGTCCTTACAGCCCTCCTGCCGACCTCTCGTCACCTCCACCTACCCTCCTCACTTCACTATATGTCACTCATAGCCCTCCTGCCAACCCCCTCGCCTCTTCCGGAACTCCCCACGATCCTACCTCTCCCCTCATCCCACCTCCATCACTCCTTCTCACCCCTTTTTAGATTCCTTTAATGGTCAAATTCTAAGTGACATAGAAAGATGTAACACCTCTTGTTTAGCGTTAATTCTTTATTACAAAATATATATATATATATATATATATAGAGAGAGAGAGAGAGAGAGAGAGAGAGAGAGAGAGAGAGAGAGAGAGAGAGAGAGAGAGAGAGAGAGAGAGAGAGAGAGATTGATAGATAGATAGGCAGATAATCATCATCATCATCAGCAGCAGCACAGCAGCAGCAGCAGCCATTAGAAGTCACCTGCTGAACAAAGGCCTCCCCCAACCTTCTCCAAGAATTCCTTGACTGAGCCAATCTCTGCCAAGTTTTCCCTACAAATTTGTCTATCTCATCTCTCCACCTCCTGTCTGTCCTTTTTTCTGCTACGCTTACAATCTTTCGGTGTCCAGTAGGTCAGCCTCTTGCTCCATCGGTTATTCCTTTTTCTTTGCTACATGACCTTCCCCCCATTTTCTGTTCTTTTGTAACGTCTATAATGTTTTTTACTTTCTTCTACTCTCTCACCCAAGCTGATCTTTTCCTGTCTGTAAAAGATATTCCCATCACTGTTCTTTCCATTGCTCTCTGAAAACATACTAGTTCATTTTCCATCGATTTTGTTAGTTTCCAGGCCTCACAACTGTACGTCATAGCCGAAATTATACATTCTTTACATAGTCTTTGTTTCATACATACTGTATTACAAGGCAGGGTTGCCAGGTGTTGCAGTGCTCATGTGGCATCTATGAGTGTGATTTATGACATTTTCTTGCAAACTATCTATCTATCTATATACCTAGGCTGCTTCCCCCAAGGAAAGGGAGGTAGCCGAGACAGGACGACACACTCCCCATTTACTCATCCATTCAAACACATTCATTCGCATCTTAGCCTCAAGAGGAGAACGGACAGATCCTCACCGCACCACACCGCACAAGGGTCAACTGCACAATGCAATCAGTGACATCCGCAGCAGGGCCTGACAGCAGAGCTGGTTTACCCCTGCCACATCATAACAGACCCATCCCCTTACCCGCACCTGACCTGACTAGCTGATCAGACCAAATGAGGGAGAATATCCCCTCAGGGCTGCGTCATCACTTATTCATTCACAATTTCTTTCCATTTATTTCTGTCACGCACAGCCACTCTTCCTTGCTCAACAGACATCCCTCTCGCAAACAAGTTTTGAAAAATTGCAGTCTTTATGACAATTACAAAATTATAATAGAAAACTTAAAATGAACCACATATTTGATGTACTTTATTCAAAATGTCAGTCTTTTTGAAATTTACAAGAATGAAAATAAAACTCAAAATTAACCATACATTTCACATGTTTTACTGCAGCTCAGAGTCTCAAGTATGCGAAAGACGGTGACTGACGAATTCTTGTCTGACTGCTCAGAGAGAGGCTTAGGCACCGTCACTGAGTGAGCGGGCAAGCAGCTGGACATGGTAACATGCTGAGCCTCACATCTACTGTGCAGTACAGCCAGACGTGTCACACGCTCCACCAATAGTCGCCACTCTGTCTCAGTGGCGAGTACTTACCTATATTATATATATATATATATATATATATATATATATAACGTAAATAATGGCAGTGGAGAGTTTTTAAGTTTTTATTTTTATTTTTAATTCTCCCAAGTTAAATTTGGAAATCTCTGGCAATTTCTAGCACAAAATGGCAAATCGGCTACAAATTATGGCATTTTTATGGCATCAGTTATTTTGTACCGTAAAAAAATGGCAGTTTTTCGGGAAAAAAGAGATTTCTGGCAAAAAATGCCATTTATGGCAAGACCCTGTTACAAGGTTCTTTTCATAATGTCTATCTTTACCGAAAGCTTTCTATCCAATTGTAATGCATCTTTTTATTTCACTATCATGGTCTTTCGTTAATTTTAGTCTTTTTCCCAAGTAACTGTACTTCTCGACTTCTTCAAGAATTCCTTCGTTTATTCTGATGACGCTCTTTGGTGTATGTGGATTAAACATTAGTTTTACTCCGGTTCATCTTTAGCCCTACTTTGAGACTTTCTCTGTTCAGGTCACTTAACATTTCTTGCAGTGTCGCTGCAGTTCCTGAGATTAGGACATTGTCATCTGCAAATCCTAAATGGTTTAGCTTTTCTCCATTTATGCTTACTCCTTTGTTTTCCCAGTCAAGCTTTTTGAAAGTGCTTTCCAGGGATGCTGTAAATAATTTTGGTGATACTGTATCTCCCTAATGCATGCCCTTCTCAGTCTTATTTTTTTCCTAGTCTTTATGTAAGTTAACTGTAGCCGTTCCCTCCATATAATTGTTATCGACCAGTTATACAGTGTTCTCATTTACTCCTTGTTCTCTCAGTGCATTATAATTGCTATGTGTTCCACTGAGTCAAAAGCGTTTTTATAATCAACAAAACCTAAGCACTGTGGTTTATTATAGTCTGTAATTTTCTCAATTTGCTGATTCATTGTGTGTAGATGATTAGTAGTCGAATACCTGCTTTGGAATCCTGCCTGTTCACGAGGTTGGTTATCTTCCTAAAATGTTGTTATTCTGTTCGTAAGGACTTTAGTGAATAGTTTGTAAATGACTGACAGTATGCTAATGGGTCGATAGTTACTAAGATCTTTTGAGTCGCCTTTTTGGTAAAGTAAAATAACTATTGCATTACACCATGTCTTGGAATTTTTTTTCTTTTTTATACATTGAGTAAATAAGTGGACAAGCCAATTTTGTACTTCTACTCCTGCATCCAACAGTAAATCTGCTGCTAATCCATCTTCTCCCGGAGCCTTTCGTTGTTTCATATTATTAACAAAAATGTTTACCTCATCTAATGTTACCTCAGGTATTTCACTTGTGTCATCTGAAAAGTTAGATTTGTAGCATTGTCTCTGATGCATGCATTTATTTGTAAAATTCTTCATCTTTCTTCACCATCTTATCTCTACATTTAATGACTTCACCATTCTTGTCATTCAGTGATGTAATTTGTTGCTTTCCTAGTCTTCTTTTACTTTGGACCTGTTTCAGACTTTTTTTTCCTTTTTTGATGGTTTCTTTGATCTGATCCATGTTTCTCTTTCTTTTTTCTTCTCTTTGTCTTCTGTTGATAAGCTTATTTAACTCCGCTCCATTTATTTAATCTTTCTTTGTTTTTACTTTCGTTTCATTTTTTTCATGAGCTCGAGTGTCTTTTCCGAATACTTCTTGTTTTTGGTTGTATTAGGTTTCCCTACTACATCCGCTGATTCTCTTAGCTTTTCTGTTAGCCTTCATTCAACTCATTAGTGTCACATTCAGCATTATTTTGAGCCTGAAATCTGTTTGTTATTTCCAACTGAAAGGCTGCTTTGTTTTCGTTTACTTTTATTGGACATATCTTATTATTTTTAATCTTCTTTCTTTCAATTCTGAAACTGAATCTGGCTGTGCAACCACCATTCTATGGTTATTTCCTATATTTACTTTGGTGATAACTGTGACATTTATGATCGTGTTATTATTATCAGCTATAATGACGTCGACTTCATTCATTGTTTCTCCACATGGACTCTTCCAGGTCTATTTTCTCCCTGTTCTTTCGTGAAAGAATGTATTCATTATTCTCATGTTATACATTTCAGCAAAATTTACCACCATTTCTTCTCGTTCATTCCTTTCTTGAACCCCAGATTTTTCCATACATGCTTCTTCATTATTTTATTTGCCAACTTTTGCACTGAAGTATCCGATGAGTACACTGTATGTGGTCTTTTCTTCTTCCATAATCTGGGAGATGTCGTCATAGAATGGTTCTATTTCTTCACCTAAACTTTGAGTAATGGGTGCATATACCTGTATTACTTTCAGGGTGTATTTTTTTCACAGTCTAGTTTATAGTTCAAATGTTGTCTTTAAAAATTCTGTTAATTAGATATCTGACACCACTAACTCTTTCATTTTGCCTTCCTCTGTATTAGAATAAGTGGTTGCTGTCTTCGAGCTGAATTACTTGTTTTTCTTTTCTGTGGATTTCACTGAAACCTACAAAATCCCAACTAATATTTTCCAAATCAGTCATTAAGTTATCAAGGTTGTAAATCTTCTACAAAGCTCCTTACGTTGTATATAAAAATCTTCGTGGTCATGGATTTATTTTGCTTAATATCCCAGTCTCTGATTTGCCAATACAGTGCCTTCTCACTTTCGGTGGCACACTACCCGTAAGCACAGGAGGTAGTGCACTTGGGCCTTTAGTAGACGATGATCTAACAGGAACGCATGTCAAATTATTTGCAATAGAATTCAAGTTTGGCAGGGAAGATTGTGTCAAATAATCTGACCTCCCTGCCACACAGCTTCTGATGGGATGTAATTCTTTGTTTCACCTTGTTTTGTATGTTTGGTAGAGCCCGATATATCTAAAGGGGATCCCATGGTCCGCACTCTCCAAAACAGTACCCTGCATATCTACGAGGGTTTCCCCTATCCGCCACCCGGGGGCACTTCAGGTAGCAGTGGGATCCTTCTCCTGGATATATATATATATATATATATATATATATATATATATGCGAAGTTTGAATCAGTGATCTTAAAAAGGATACTAAAGTGTACTGTGCAGAATAAATCGCCAAGAAAGAAGTGCAACAAAATCTCTCTAGCCACTTAGGATACTACGCTCTATTACAATTCCAGATTAAGAATAAAAAAAGATTAAACAAACAGAAATAAAATAATGAAAATAAAAAATTAACTGGAACCTTTAAAGACGATACACCGTCCCTGTTGTTGTTGTTGTTGTTTAAAGATTCCCTGCAGCTATAATGCAGGCCGGGCATACATTAGCCCGTTCAGTGGGGTTTGAGCTGGTTAAAAAACAGTAAGGGGGGAGGACAGCATCTGGGGATTGCCCAGCACACACAACCTGTCTCCTGGCTGGCTTTGTGGTGTGTGTCACCGTCCCTATAGCATTGGCCAGTTGTGTCTGTTACTTGCACACTTGATGTGGCCCTGTTATTGACATAATAGTCATGATTCGAGATGCATATCGGTAGAGGCAGTGATGCACAATTATTATTATTATTTTTTTTTCTTTTACGGTACATGGACCGAGGAACGAAAACAGTATAAAAAAAATCCATACGCCAGATTACAGTCGTCCTCCATTTACATTTTTTAAAAGTCTGTAAAAGTCGGACACAAAATTATGTAGGTAGAAGTCTGGAGGTAAGCAAACAAAGGGAAGGGAGCATTGGAGACAGTTCGGGGAATCTCTCTCTCTCTCTCTATACAGTGTGTGTGTGTGTGTGTGTGTGTGTGTGTGTGTGTAATTCACCGGGTCGGTCAGGATCACTTGATGGTCGTGATCATCAGCTTTTACCCTCCCGGAAGGGAGCTGAGAGCTCATATAGTCCGATCTAAGGGCATGGCTGTGACCTTCACACACGCACACACCCGTCCTCTTGCACGAGGGGGACAGTAACCAGCCACTTCGTCAGTGAAACATTTCGCAACCTGAGCGAGGCGCGAACTCCCGTCCACCAGTTGGCAAGCGAGAGCGTTACCACTGCACCAGCGAGCGGTGTGTGTGTGTGTGTGTGTGTGTGTGTGTGTGTGTGTGTGTGTGTGTGTATAGTACACTCTTGGCAGATTGCTATCGTAGGATTCTTCTCGTTAGTGTTTGGGCTGAGCTCTTCGAAAACTGCTTCGAATGATTAAGATATATTCGTAGCTAAGGATGACGATATTATTTCCTACATACAACTCACATACCATAAAATCAGTATGTAACGGTGAATCGCCTGTATAGATTGAAAGATAAAATAGACTGAAGGACAATGATAGCTGGTTAGAAGGCCAGACTGACAAAGAAATAAGGACAGGTATACAAGAGTACAGAAGGATTGACAAAGAACATGAAACTGCCAATGGCAGAGCGCTTGTCGGATAGATCTGATTGTGTCTTCATAGTTTTCACAGGCGTATGGGTAGCAAAGCACTTGCCAGATGGATACGATTGTTTGCATAGTTTTCACTGGGGTGTAGGCAGCCATTCGGCGAAAATTTTCACGTATCATTATGTAGCACAAGATGGGTTTAAGAAGCTAAAAATTGCATAGCCTTGGGCGCCATACGTTTGTCTTCAGTTTGGTGAGAAAAAAAAAAAAAAATTGATTTTCGAAATTTGATAAAAAAAAAAAAAAAATGGTGCCTGGGCCGTTGAGTCCCGACGATATCCGGACCCACGGCCATCGAGGGGTTTCAACCCCCCACCTACTCCAGAGCCTTTGACCAATTCTAATGAAAAACAGTTGGCTTCCAGGGTTTATGGATATTTACCTTCCAATTTTTTTATTTTTTTTTCGGAACGATTGGCGCAAAATAGAGACCTGTAGTGAGCAGACAAACAAACAGAGTGCCAGCCAGCCAGACAGGCAGACAGACATACAGAGATGACCAACATGTTTGCCGAATCTTTCGATTCCGGCAAGCAATGAAGACAGGAAAACGGCATAACGCACACGGACAAATACGAGTAGACAGACACTGCCATACATAGACAGGTAGAGTCAGGAACACAGGCAGATATACAGGCAGACGGCAAGACAAGCAGGCGGCCAGAGAGAATGAAAGGATGATAGGCAGACAGACAGGCTGAGAAGATGACAAAGAAAGACACTGATCATGATGGAGTGATCGATAAGTAGACAGGTATATAATTTATTTTCAGTATGTCTATCTGTCTAACTATATGTGTGCCTGATTATCTGTCGCTTCTGTTTATCTGTCTATCTGCTCGTCTATCTGTCTGATCTCTATCTATCTATCCATCTATGTATCATATATGCCCTATCAAGAGCCTAGAGCCCCAGGGCAAGGGCACTCAGGCCTGACATTCAAAGCGAGAGTAACCAATCACTTTTCCCTGGATGGCATGTTGGACAATGTATCCCACTCACCCCTTGGATGTAAACCCTGATGGGTCATATCCGATCTGAAAGTCTTAAGCCACCAATCCACCAGGCGCCAAGTTTATTTTTATATTTATTAAACCCTTACGAGCAAACAGTTCCCTTTCGTTTTACATGTACTTAACCATCATGAGTACAAAAGCCCGTTCCCCATGGCCTGAATGAGACATGAATTTGGGTAAAGGAAATACAGCTTGTGGGCAGGTTATATGTGGTGCACGCCAGCCATTGTTCACGGGAAAGTGATACAGTTTGCCTTGATAACACTTCTGTGCTGGGATATCATTATGGCCAAGTGGCACTTGTTACCTCCTTTTCTCCCTTTAGGTTTCCTGGCCATTTCTAACGTTTTTCTCTTCATTTTATATGGATGGCCACAGTGCCGTACTTTTTCTACCTGTCTATCTATCTCTCCAACTATATGCTCGTCTATCTCTCTGTTCTAAATTTTATCTACCTGTCTGTCTATCTATCCGTCTATCTGTCTATTTGTTTAAATTTTTATATTTATCTGTATCTGTCCATCTATCTATCTATGTCTCTCTATCTACCGTATCTACCTATCTGCCTATAGCCAGATGCTTGAATCAGGGAAGAGGTGGCCCCAAGCAAATCACATTTGCCACCCTGTCCTCTGCGATCTGGCTGCCCTCCCTACAACTTACACACATTATGCTCTTCTCATCCTCGGCCTCGCCCTTCACCTCCTCCCTCTCCATTTTAGTGTCCTGATATATATATATATATATATATATATATATATATATATATATATATATATATATATATATATATATATATATATATATATATATATATATATATATATATATATATATATGCTATGTGCAGGTACCCTTCTAAGCTAACGATACATGAACCCAAATACCAGTCGCTGGTCAAAATGCCATCTCTAATTGAGGCCCAAGCTCAAAATAATAAAGGAGGGTCAAGTCCTAAGGCCGTGTTATCAAAACTAAGAGTTAGGTGCAAGTCCTTACTTTTTGACGGTCATTAAAGGAACTCTTGTAATTTCCTCCGCCAACGACAGGGGTTATATGTTAACCCGTGTGTGTTTTTCACTTGTCTGTTTGTGTATAAGATATAAAAAATGTTATCTGATCTCATTAAAAACTGGAGGATTGGTGAGTGGTGGGTCAAGAATGAGATTATACAATTTTGAGGTGGATCCTAATCTGAATATACGAATAAATAATTAATGTTATTGACACTGACAGAGTTATGAGCTCTTTGAGTCTGTGCAACAAGACAAAATAAAAGTGTCGATTTAACTGTGTACAACCATAAAAGTGTACTTCTGGCAGGAAAGGGAAAATAAAGAAGTTCTATAGATTTTGAATGTTATCGACGTTGGCGGAGGTGTGCTCTCTCTGAATGCTTTCTACTTGTTAGAAGTGATGACTCTGCATTCCACATTACACTATAATCATCAATGAAACGAAAAAGTCAAGCATGTTCTGTCAACACATACTTCGAATCTATCGTCTAAACCTATACTCGGTTTCACGTAGTCTGACGCACTGATTTTGCCAGCCGAGGACAGGTGGATTTGGTAACACTGCGCGATGTACTCGGGCGGTGATTGGTGGATTTTATTTGTGTTTGAACGTGCACCAAATTGACTTTGTATTCCAACGAAGGCACCTCATTGATATGTAAGATGACGGAATATACAGATACAAATTAGAGCAATGATATCTTTAATGAGAAACATGTGCCTTTTAAATTACCAGAGATAAACCTGAACGACAGTGATAACAAAACTAAGTAAAGTCTTGACTGGATGCATACGAACACAGTTAGCGACAGCGGCGGGATTTCAGACGTTCATAGCGAGTGTGGTTCCGAGGTGCTGTGAAGGCTAGAATGTTTTCCTACCCTACCCCTACTACACAGTGTCACAGTACAGTCTACACCAGGCCCTTCATTACCTCATCTGCTAATATACAACCTGACCCTAGATACGCTTAGCTTATCTTCTAATACTTATGATCTGTGTGAGCACACACACACACACACACACACACACACACACACACAACCTCACTGGGGTCAATTCATGCTATTCTCAGTAAATATAGTGTACATAACACATTTTCATTACCTTCATAGGTACAGTAGCTTTAAAAATCTTCATTTGTTTGTATTCCTTGTCAGCTTCAATAAAATTATTTCTTACATGAATAAGTTTGGTGTTTTGATTTTCCCTAACATTTTCGTATAAGAGTTTGACATACAGACAGACAGACGGACACCCTATCCCTTGTCACCATGCTCCCTCTCCTCCAGCACGTATCTGTGTCCCCTCGACAGAGAGCCGGGAAAGTAATGGATTACATCACTGTAGAATGAACCGAATTTTTCTTACTGGTGGAAGAAAGGAAAGTAAGATAAACCCCATGAGAAAATAATAGTTGAACTCTGCTTCTATAATAAAACCACGTGCAGTGCGAACGAAATCAAACATAATAAAATGATTTTTAACCAATAAATCAGTCGCTAACTGTTCGTATGCGTCCAATCGCGACTTTGCTTAGTTTTGTTATCACTGTCGTTCAGGTTTAAATCTAGTAATTTAAAAGGCACATGTTTCTCATTAAAAATATCATTGCTTTAATTTGTATGTGTATAATCCAGTATCTTACAAATCAATGAGGGTCTGGTTGGAATACAAAGTCAATTTGGTGCACGTTCAAACACAACGGAAATCCACCAATCACCGCCCGAGTGCATCGCGCAGTGTTACCAGATCCACCTGTCCTCGGCTGGCAAAATCAGTGCGTCAGACTACGTGAAACCGAGTATAGTTGTGTGCTTACACCATCGCGCTATGAGCTTTAATAAATACAATAAACTATAATCTTGTGTGTGTGTGTGTGTGTGTGTGTGTGTGTGTGTGTGTATTGCCAAAGCAGGAAAAATGATTTTGATGAAACTTGGCATGGTGGGGAGTACTGGGTCCTAGATGGGCCATTTTCGGTTTCATGTCCATTGATATTTTCTGAAGGGAAGTTTTGGACACTAATAATTGTCCCCATTGATATTACAATACGCGCACGTGGAAGAGGAGTATTTCTGTCGAAATTCATGTCTTTAGAGAGGGGGGGGGGGAAGTGTTTTACAGTCATAAGAAAAACTATCATTACCCCAAGGAATGTTTGATGCGAAACGAACGTTAGCTGGGCTATGTGGGCGGGTCCTTGCAATTCGCTTCTCCCCTATCTAGTGTTGCCATATCACCATCCCATTACAAGACTTGGAATAATGAGCATAAATGAGCCGTTCGTTCGTTCGTTCGTTCCAAGATTCCCTGCACCTATAGTGCAGGCCGGGCCATACATTAGCCCGGTCAGTGGGGTATGGGCTGGTTAAAAAAAAACAGTAAGGGAGGAGGACAGGACCTGGGGATTGCCCAGCACACACGTCCTGCCTCCTGGCTGGCTTTGTCGTGTGTGTGATAAATCAGCCATATGGCGGGGAAATATATACGATGTGTTTGCCTTACCCTGAGTGCCCCGCCGGTGATTAATAATGAAATTCGGCACGTTTATTATTTCCCTACTATTCAACACTTATTATCTATGAAGTACAACAAATAAATTATTTTGAAGGGTATTATATCTGTAGGCATCGACTTTTTTTTTTTTTTATGATAGTCTAGCAGGGGTGCACGAGTTCATTTGTTTGCTTTAGATGGGTGGTTAAATGCTTCAGATAGATACTTCAGACGTCTACTGTAGAGGCTGATTTGGAAGCAGCGGGTGGGTATACAAAAATTTAAAGCAATGAGACTGAACATGTATTATAATTTTCTTTCTATTCAACATTTATTATAAGTAGAAAGCAATACATATCATTATTACATTGATATTTACTAACTCGGCTTGTATCAGGTAAAGTACTATCATACGTCTGGCATGGGTGCACATACTTATTGCCCGTCTGCGTGTATGTTGCGGACTTCACACCATTCTATTATATTTTTATTTAATGAATTCGGTGCCGGATAATAAAAAGTATTGTTTCTATGCACACAGGCCAAACGATCTAATTAGCTTTTATTACCTCTAGCACAAATTCTAATATTTGTCTCACATAACTGACATTGACGGGTTGGCAGTACAAACTTTCCCGTCCCGTCATTCCACAACACTTCGTCATTGTGTCATAATGCATAGCTCTGAAGGGTAACAGTTCTTCTTATGATTGTATATCTACAGTTCGATGTCACTGATGATACAAACAGATGCTTTTATTCAGCAGAAAATAGCGCTAGCTGCGGTGTTGGTGGTGGAAACTGTTATGATGGAGGTGGTGGTTGTAGCTGTGGTGGTGATGACGGTGGTAGTACCTGTAATTGTGCTGCTTGTAGCTGTGAAGATGATGGTGGTTGTAACTGTGATGATGAGGATGGTGGTGGTGGCAACTGATACGATAGTAGCTGTGATGGTGATGGTGGTCGTGGTAGCTGTGGTGGTGGTGGTGGTGGATGTAGATGTGGTGGAGGTATTGATCGCTGTGATGATGACAGTGGTAGTGGTAGCTGCGGTGGTGGTGGTGGTGGTGTTGATGGCAGCTGTAATAATGATGGTGATGCTGGTAGCTGTGATGATGATGGTGGTGATGCTAGCTGTGATCGTGGTGATGATGGTAGCAGTTGTTGTCGTAGTGGTGGCTGTGGTGGTGGTGTGATGGCTGTGGTGGTGGCTGTGTTGGTGGTTTTGCTGGTGGATGTGTTGGTGGTGGTGCTGGTGGCTTTGTTGGTGGTGGTGCTGGTGGATGTGTTGGTGGTGGTGCTGGTGGATGTGTTGGTGGTGGTGCTGGTGTACAGTATGTGTTGGTGGTAGTGCTGGTGGCTATGTTGGCGGTGATGCTGGTGGCTTTGTTGGTAGTGGTGATGGTGGCTGTGCTGGTGATGGTGGTGGTGATGATAGCTGTTTAGACAGGGCTCTCACTTGAGCAAATGCTTTCTGAGCACTTGCTCCAAAGCGAACTGTGGTTCAGAGATGGCTCTAATTTGGACATCTGCGGTGTGGCCCGAAAGGGTCGCGAAGATCTTGTACACTGCTAGATATTAATCACCAACCGGGATTGCTTCTTAATATAATAACTCGCTCGCTGCGTTTTTCTATTGGCATTAGTAACTAGAATGATCATTGAATTCTCTGCAATTACAAAAAGGAGCCTGTAAAAACGTATAATGTTAATAATGTGGATGTACTGGAAAGTCTTACTAGTGCCTTGAGATAGTTTTCCAATGTGGCAAGGATGAAGAATAAGAGATGAATAAAGAGTGGATGTGAGAGAAGCTGAGGGAGAGAGGGGAGGGGGAGACCAAGGATAAGGCTCTGGAACTGGATGAAGCAGTATTTGAATAAAGGCAATGTGAGTGGAGGGAGGGCACACGGATGACGGAGGACTGGATAAGAAAATCGGAGTGCTCATGGATACTCCCTCCAAACCCGATGTCTCTCGCTGTAAAAGTGTGGCAGGCAGATTGGCACCGATAGTTACGAGTATATACCATAGATAAACAGACAGGTAAACAATTAAATAGATAGATAGATAATGCTACTCCAGAAAACAGCCACGCACATAATGTGTATTTTATTACCTCTTATGTGGAGTAAATCTTAAATTAGATTCGCACTGGTCAAAACGGCTAATATGGTAGCCGTTTCTGCAAGACGTTTCTAATAATTATTACTTCGTGATCTCACGGAATATCACGTAAAGGGTAAAAAAATAAATAACTGATATTTACCAGATTTTAGCATCATAGCATCAACAAACATCCGAGCAAGCAGAATCCCGCTGACTCTTGGTCATTTGGACTGCAAAAATGGCTAATATGTCTGCCGTTTCCTGCCCACTGTTTCTCCGGGTATATTGCCAGGTTTTAATTCAGTCAGTAAGATGAGTTTTTGTTTTATGCAGTCATCGCCATTTAAGTCAAGGAAAAAAAAACACGAACAGACAATAAAAACAGAACGTTTAGTCAATTTAAATAACGTCTTTTCTTTTAATTCAAGAAAAACAGTATATACAGTGTTTTAAGCCATCTCTGAATAACTCCTTTTCTTTTAGGTCAAGAATAACGGTAAATACAGAGTGTTTACTCATATCTGAATAACCCTTTTTCAGTTTAAGTGATGGCCAAGTGTATTCAGACTGGAGAATAAATTTGATTTCTAGCCAAAAAAAAAAATTGTCCCTTCTTCATAAGTAAGGCATATCAAATTGCATGCAACCATGACTTCGAATCTGAGTTGTGGGAGGGGTGTAACTTAGTCACGTGAAAGGCAAACGGCTGTATTGAAGGGATTATTACTGGTATATTTTTACGCTTACATATTTAAAACTCTATCCAAATTGTATAATTTTAAATTGTCATGATGTTGTAGAAAAAGGAAATACATTTCCGGGGTTGCAAGTGTGTGTGTGTGTGTGTGTGTGTGTGTGTGTGTGTGTGTGTGTGTGTGTGTGTGTGTGTGTGTGTGTGTGTGTGTGTGTGTGTGTGTGTGTGTGTGTGTGTGTGTGTGTGTGTGTGTAATAATAATAATAATAATAATAATAATATGTTTCCGTTGATTTATTAATCGCAGTCAGTAACAGAATACACCAGTCCTTCATCCAGTATCCTAGCCTAAGGGGGTCAACAGGCTGAGCCTGGTTGTACCTGAGGGGCACCGACACACTACCAAGCCTCACCGAGGCTGGAATAAGGCGTAGGCACAAGAGGACAGACCAGCTAATCTTTACCCAGTTGAGTTTCGAACCCTTGCGTGTCTTCCACCACAGCGAGCCTTGAACTACACTTGAAAGGTGAGAGCACACCTCACCCACGCAAGCAGCGTGGTCTGAGCGGGATTGGAATTCTTGTCACTTGAATTGGGAGTCGAGTGCTCTGTCAACTGCGCCACCATGTGTGTGTGTGTGTGTGTGTGTGTGTGTGTGTGTGTGTGAGAGAGAGAGAGAGAGAGAGAGAGAGAGAGAGAGAGGGAGAGAGAGAGAGAGAGGGAGGGAGGGAGAGAGAGAGAGTTACCATTCCACTTACTGGAGCCTTACTAGCCACTTCAAAGATATTTTACTATCACTTTTTCAGGCCACACTCTAACACCCATCACGTGTGTTTTATCACCACTTTTACCCCATGACCACTTTGATCTTAGGTCCTCTTAACCCTGCGATGCTCTTTAACCTCGTCTAGCAGGTCCTGCCATGCATCCCAGTCATCACCTTCAAACACCTTCTCTCTCTCTCTCTCTCTCTCTCTCTCTCTCTTCTCATGTGCTGTAAAAAATCCCACTCCACCCTTCACCCTGCTACACCACCACTACGGGTCATTCTGTACCCACACGTGCTTCTATTTGACTGCCACTCGGACTCTCAGAGCGATTGGGAAGAATAGACGTCAGCTGTAGGGCCGTTTTCCAAGTGGCACGGGGGGCTTAACAGAACCTTGTTAGGAGCGAGCAAGTGTACCGAAGCGATGATTACTTTCAGGTGAGAAATGTGCCGCCCGACACGATCCAGCCGGGTCCGACACATCACAGCCCGACCACGATGGTTTCCAGAAGCTAGTAACTTTTCTACTATATGAGAGAGGAGATTCTTTCAGCACGTAGTAGATACATTCAACAAATTTTCATTTTAGTTTTATATTTACTCATGGGACCAAAGAAACCCCTTGGAATCTCAGCTTTCCAGGGGTATGTATCGAGGGCTTCAGTTGACATGCTTCATTTTGAAATCGATTTAAAGCACTATGAAAATGACACATGAAAGATATGAGTTTTTTTCACTTTCATATGTTGAGTGTGTGTGTGTGTGTGTGTGTGTGTGTGTGTGTGTGTGTGTGTGTGTGTGTGTGTGTGTGTGTGTGTGTGTGTGTGTGTGTGAGACAGACAGACAGACAGACAGAAACAGAGACAGACAGACAGAGAGAGAACGTGAAAAAGTAAGTGTTTTAGCTCAACTATTCTTCTGTTATTGTTCAACTACCTCACCAAAAATGCTGAAAGTTTACAACAAGATGAAGTTATGATGATAGGCGTATGTACAAACGCTTGCTCTCTCGTCACGCGCTCACAAAGAGAACGGTATTGGTTTTTAACATTTTATTTTGTATATTACGCTTCAGCATGATCCCTTATTCCCCTTGTCTATCAGTTATCGACGTAAATTGCAGCACTAACAGGTACGTAGATATTGACGTGTAATGCTCAACGGAAGAAATGTTGTGTAGTATCCAAAGCCACTTCGAATAATACCCTGGATCGTTTCACTACAAGGATGTGTGACTCAAGTATATGAGAGTGGTGCGTGCTGACCCTTTGCATCCGCTTGCTGAAATGTCTTCTTGAATCTCTTCTCTCCTGTCCATATAATATCTAGTATTCTGTACGCACTGTGTCCAGGCTTCACCAAATGAACCAATCTTGACTTTGGTTATCTTTGGTTCATTTCTCCCCGGGAAGTGTAAATTTTCTCCTTGCTCTCAGCCTTAGGTTCTTTCTTTGCCTTTCTGCATGTGGGCATAGCTCATCTATTTGAACTATACATGGTAGTGTGAAATCAAGACACATAAACCATAGTGTTCAGTTTACAGGCATACATCCAATATACTGAGGACCTATCTTTCTTACAGTACTGCTGCAGAATATATATCTGAATTTTAATTATTACAATTTGTCTAATTTATCTTAACCTGAAATTGTTATTTCTTCCTTTTGAGTGCCAAATTGAAGTAAGGGATAACTCGACAACATAAACTAACACAAGAATATACTGCCAATCACAAAGGGTACTTTGGAAATGATAAAGAGCTTGGCTTTATCTTATTCTGTCACTGGGTTGTAGCAAAAGACTGACGGAAGGAAAACGATGCTGGTTACAAAGAAGTGCTACAGAAATAGTGTAAAGTCATGGAACGTTTTATCCTGATACTGAGCTGTAATTGGGGATTAATGGTAGAATATGATCCCAATGCAATGAAAAGAAAATACTGTAGATATGTATTATTTTGTTTATTCTGCAACTGGGACCTAGCAAAGAAACTAATACTAGATGCTGCCGCTCGTCACGAAGAACTGATGTCGAAATTATGTAAAGCTGTGTTATTTACTTCCTATCCCATATTGTTAAGGGAAATAAGCTGCAAAAGGGGAATAATTCTCTGCTAAGTGAAGGTGGACAGATGTAAATTTAGTGATGAATATAAATTGAGCATAAGATATGCCGACCTCCCTTGCACTTGATACAATCATTCTTTCTCTCATGGAAACTGTACGCCAACAAGGCACGGCAAAGTCCAGAGGCATTGTTTTTCTGCTTTCTCTTTCCTTTGTTGTTGTCATAATTGGAAAAATAGAAAAATACTACAACGAAAGGGGGATATCCAGCATTCTTTCCCCTCTCCCAATTATTTGAGCCGGAGAACGTCTTTTTAAAGCAGTTCTTGCTTTCTCCTAACAATTTTATTCATATTAGGACAGACATCCAACCTAGATGGATTAGATGCGGCCTTAATAAACTTTCAGTATGGAAGACAAAATAATTTGGCAGCAAAAAGAATTCGAGTAATGCAAAAAAGGACCTCAACCATGGTTTACGGGACAAGGAGAGGGATGTCCGCTTCTCTCGTCTCCCGTCTACTTTAATTCTTTTAATCCGTTGACTCACCTATTATTCTTCCAGACTACAGGCGATTTTACTTAGCTTTTTGGGTCCATTTCAGACTGGAAAGGTTATAATAAGCCATGATAAACGCTTTCCATATGACAGGCCTTTCTCGAGTTGAGTATAATCGCGTGGAAGCAGCAAAAATAACCCCCCAAAAGGTTGTCACCTGGATTCCAGGGGTTCACTTCCCATGATATTGCTCTTATCAATTGCAGGCTCTTATGACTTACTCCTACCTGACTAAAACTGTCAGGCGTAAACTATAATAAAATGCTACAGCTGTCACGACCATGACAGGGTTAATGATGACGATACCATACCCCCGACGCGTATTATTCAGTCTCACCTGAATCAAGTAATCTTGTGCCATCATGAAAGAAATGCATGAAAAGACGGAGGCCGTACTGCCACCGACTTTTGAGATATAGCAATATATCTACCTCAGCGATTTATATATATCTAACTATATATATATATATATATATATATATATATATATATATATATATATATATATATATATATATATATAAACATTGTTTTCTACTGCCCGTTCTCTCTGCTTCCATTTTTCCATCATCTGCTCGTTATTTCTGTTCGTCGTTCCTCTCTTTTGCGTGATTTGCCTTTCTTTCCTCTCCTGATCCCTCCACTCTAATTCCTTCCCTTCCTTTTTCCTTCCTTCTTTCCTCCTCTTCTGCCACCCATTTCTCTCTCTCTCTTCTCTCTTTCTCTCTCCTCCTCTCGTACGTCCTCCTCCCTACCTAACCTTCCATCACCCTTTTCCCACCTCCTCTCCTTACCTCATTTCTCGTTCTCATTACATAATTGTTCCCTCTACTTCCTGCTACCCATGCCCTCTATCTCTTCCTATTCATTGCTTTACTTCTGCTTGTCTCCTCTCTTTTCCCCTCTTCGCTTCCATTCCCCTCTACGATTTTCACTCTCTCATTTCTCCCGTTCCTTCCGTCTTCCCTTCGTTCACCTCCACTTCCTCCCGTCTTCCCTTCGTTTACCTTCCCTCACCTCCACTTCTTTCCGTCTACATCTCCCTCCTCTACCCCATTCTTTCCTTCCACTCTTCCGCGCTTCTCCTATCACTCCTTTATACCTCTCATACCATTTTACTCAACTGTTTTCACCATTTTCCATTGCTTTCCATCTGTTTGCCATCATTTCTCTTCCTTCCACCCTCCCTCTGTTATTGCTTCCTTTCCTCTACCATATCCCTATTCTCTAATCTCTTCCTCTCTTCTCCTTTCCCAACCTTTTCTATTTTCTTCCTCCCCCTTCCCTTCCTTCCCTCTTTTCATCCTCCTAACTCTCCTTCCTTTCCTTTCCCTTCCCCTTCCTTCCATTTATCCCTTTCCATTCCCTCCTATCCCTTCATTTTTCAGTCCCCTTTCCTTTTCCATTCCTTCACTTCTCCTTCTCTCCCTTTTCCCATTCTTAACTTTCTCTTTCCATTTTCTTCTCACTTCCACCCGTTCCTCACTCTTTCGTCCTCTCTTCCCCTCTTCTTCCTTCTTGCATCTTTCCCATCATACCCTCTTATGGTGTGCTTACTCGCTCTTATTTCCGTGGCACTTTGTCCCTGTCTTCAATTTTCCATCCGTTCTCATGTCCTCTCTTTGTTTCCCCTCCTTCCCTTCCTCCCGCTGTCTTTCTTCTTCCCTTTCTTTTTCCTTCCATTCGCTTGCCCTTCCTGCTTAATCACTCCCTCCTCTAATAATTCATGCTATATTTGCTCCTTGCCTGTTATTATTTGTTTTCTTTATCACCCGCTTTCCATTCGTTCCCTTTTACACATCTTCCTGCCAATGTCTCTCTGATGTTCTCTACCTTCCCTTTCCCCCTTTCCTCTTCCTCTCCCATTCCACTTCTCTCTCTCTCTCTCTCTCTCTCTCTCTCTCTCTCTCTCTCTCTCCTCTTCCTCCCCCCTCCTCTCCTGTTCCGTTCCCCTTTACCATACGTTTCCTCTTCTTTCCTCAGCCTTCTCTTTCCTTCTCTCTTCTTAACTTTACTCCTCCCTCCCTCTTCCTCTTCCCGTCCCCCTCCTCCTTCTGTCGCAAATATGGCTTGCCTAGTTGCTTACTCTGCTTTCTATCGTTTCTCCTTACCATCCTCCTCATTACACATGTTCCTCTTACTCTGCCTCCTTCTACTCTTGATCTTAGTCTATTTCCTCCCCCTTCTCCATCCTTTTCTTTCCTTCTTCTTCCCTTCCCTTCCTTTCTTCATTACTTCCGTTCTCCATTCTCGTTCTTCTTTTCTATTTCCTCCTCTTTATCTCAATTCTATCTTTTACTCTCTCCTTCACATTCCCTGTTCTCCGTGCCCTTTTTTTTTCTCAACCTTTCATTTTCCGTTATCTCTTCCCTCACCCTCCCACTCTCCTTCCCTTCCTTCTTTCTTCATTCTTCCAAGCCACTTCTCCCTCTTCCTCTCCGCTCCCGTAGTTTCTCATCCCTTGTTTTCCACTATACTGTTAATTCATCTCTTCTAATTGATCTACGTTATTTTTATCACCCATATTATTCTCTGTGTTTCCATTCCCCCTCTTTATTCCCATATCTTTCATCTTCCGTTCTTCCACTTACATGCCTCGCTTCCCCTCCTCTGTTGTTCTTCACCTTTTGTGTCCCTTTTTCCACTCGCTCTCCCGACTTAAGTATTTGTTTCCTGCTCTTTCCATTGTGCGTATCTTTATGCCAAACGTCCAGTCCGCTCTTATCATCAATCTGTTTTTCCTCCTTTCTTCCTCCCTCCCTTATTCCTGTGCTCCCTTTCCCTTCCCCCTCCTCTTTCACTGCCTTTTTTCCTCTCCGTCCATCTTCTCCCCTTCCCTTTCCATTCCCCACCCCACTTCCGCTTTCCTTTCTTCATCCCCTTCCTCTCCCTGCCTCCACTCTCTTTCCCCTGCTCCCTTTCCCCTTCACTTTCTCCTTCCCTGTTTTCCCATTTCTTTTCTTTTTCTCCAGCTCCTTCCTCTCTCCCTCTATTAGCTCCCTTGCCTTTTATTGCGTGATCTAAGTTGTTCCATCTGTTTTAATTTATTTCCCATCCTCCCTCCCAGCATCTTGTGATATTTCTTTCCTCCTTTCCAGTCTCTTCCTCCTCCCCTCCCCTTACCTTCCCCTCTCATCGTCTCTGTCTCTCCCACCTGTTTTTCTTTTTCCCATTTTCCAATACCTCTTTTCCCCATTGCTTTCCCTTACCATTTAGCTCATCGCCCTCCCTCCTTTCTCCTCCTTCCCTTTCGGCCCTTCTCTTCATCTCTTACTACTGCGCGCCTCCACTCTCCTCCTTCTTCCCTTCTTGCGTCCCATTCCCTCTTCCTCTTCTTCCCATTCATTCCCTACTCCCTAACCCTCATTTATCCCATTCACTCTCTCCTACTCTTATCCATTTTTCTCCCGTATGCACCCACTCCTTCTCCTCCCTTCCCGTTTTATCCTTCTCCATGTACTCCAGTTCCAGTCAATTCCATCGAGTCCACTCTCACCTCCTCTTCCCCTTTCCCTTTCCCCATTCCTCCCCTAACCACCCTTTTCCTTCCCTCCCTTTCTCCCTACTCGTCTCTCCTCCTCTACCGACTCATTCCCTCTCCTCCTTATCCCTCTTATCCACTGTCTATCTCTCTCATTTGTCCCCTTCCATCCCCTTCCTTTCCCTCTCTTCCCCTTCCCTTGCCTTCTCCTCTCCTTTTCTAATCATTCCTCCCACCCTTTCCCGTATCTCCTCTTCTCCCCTGTACTACCATAACCACCCATTTTCTCCCCTCCCATCCACCTTTCCCATTCACCCCCTCATAACTCTTGGTCATATTCCCCTGTCAGACTTCACCACCCATATCTCCTTTTGTTCAATCCCTTTGGGCACCTCTTTTCCCTTACCTCCCCTTCTTTCCTCATCCCCTTTCAGCTGCTCCCAACGCCCTTCCCTTCCCTTCCCTTCCTTTCCTTCCCTCCCCTTCTTTTCCTTTCCTTTCATTGCGTCTCCTCCCCTCCCTTTCCTTCCCTCCCATTCTTTTCCTTTCCTTTCATTGCATCTCCTCCTCTCTCTCTCTTTACCTCCCCTTTCCCCCTCTCCCTTCGCCATTCCCTGTCCCTCGCTTTCTATTCTTCTCTTTCGTTTCTTCCACTTCCCTTACATTCTCTCCCTTTCTTTCCGTAACCCTCCCTTTCCATTTCCTCCTTTCACGTCCCTTGTCTCCCATTCGCACCATCCCTTCCCTTCCTTACCTTTATTTCCCTACTCTTCTGCACCTACTTTGCTCTGCTTACCCTTCTAACTCTTCCATTCCCTTGTTTCTCTTCTTCTCCCTCCCCACATTCCCTACCCTTCCTAGCCTTCCTCCTCTCCCTTCCCTTCCATTCAGCCCCCAACATGCCCTACACTGTCCGCTTCCAAACCTCACTTTCTTCTATCGTGACTAATCAAACTTGCTATTTGTCACATTCTTTCCCATGTTCCAAACTCTCATTGTCACCTTTCCATAGCTTATCAGAGTTACCTACAATTCCATTTCCCTTGTGCTGTGTACTTCCACCTCTCACATTGACTGTGTACACTTCCATTGCCCCCTATCCATTATATAACACACCACACATGTATATTGATTTGTGTCATGCTCCTCTTAGTGATATATCTATCCTTGTATACCCAGATGTCTTAATTACATGGCTGTTGGTCACAAAGAAATCACCTCCACATCACACAACCCATCAGACTGCGCACACTCTAACTTACATCGTCTTCATTCATATACCTCTCCATCCCATCCCCCAATCACGTTCTTGGTGTTTGCCTCCCCTCCTTCCTTCCCCCCTTTCTCCTTCACATCACATATATTTTCTTGATTAATGTCTCATTTTCCATTCCCCTCATATGACAAAAACATGTCAGGCTACTTCTAAGACTGGCACGTGAAATAACTCTCACAATGCCACCTTATAACACTGGATTTCCAGTAATCGTCTTTTACTACTGTGATTTCCCAAGTTATCTTGCTGTACCCAATCAGATTTCATCGATGTTGCCACCGGACACTCCAGGTACTGAAGGATTTTATAAAGGCTGTACTTCCTTTTACTACCACTCTTCAAATTATCGCGCCGCACCATCTTCTCACAGGACTGTCACCCCCACAATGTCTCCACTCCCCACTGCCACCCCAGTATTGTTGTCAAATTTCCACCTTGCCTGTATAAATTTACCCCTTTGTCACAGCTCCATGAAGACCTCTCACCTGACCTTCTTCTTCCATATATTTGGGTGCCTAAACTTTCCCAGGCTCCCCCTGTGCAATGACTCGCCGAACTAAGTTGTACAGAAGATCGTTAGATCCATAATGGAACACCAAGCCAGAGTTCAGTTCTAAAAGATCACTACGTTCTGTTTTCACTCACTTCTTACCTGTGATGAAACACTAAAATTTCAGCCACACCCACACAGAGCAATGCTTTCACCTAGGTCGTCCCTTGCTTGTGATCACTCCAGGCTCAACCATACACGAGCAATACTCATCTCACTCGTCTTTTGTCTGTAATTGTATCTATTACAGAGAACAAAGGTTAAGAAACGAAAACATATACATCACAGAAGTAGATCTGTCTGTAAGCGATGCACTACGATGGCGGCATCTTAATTGTTTTCTGGCTACTCCCAGACGAATCTCTGTGTTTTAGGAAAGATCCATCGTACTGAAAGAATTGACAGTCATATCATTTAAGTCCTTCACTGTGGTAATATATTTTCTTTCACTGTACTCTGTCCACCTTCAAAAGATTATATGCAATTAAGGAAAGACGTGTCTTGCTAACTCTGCGGATTCGGTGACGTCGTATTTAGTTTAGTATGTCACTTTCAGATAATCTATAAAGAAGAAAGCTCTGGTAATGATGAGGCTATTGAAAACTATATTTTATGTCCAGTTCGAAACGTCCCATAAGCTGAAGAGAAATCGCCTGGTGGCAGTAAGAATAAAATAGAACAGACGTCCCCGTAATGAAGGAGTTCACTCTGTAAATGAGGGTAACGTCTGATATATTCATACTGCTGCCATACCAGTTAATATAACTTAGCAGTGGAGTAGTGGTCTGAAGGTTTTTATTTTTAGGCTATACCGGCATCTAACCCCCTGCCCACAGTTTGTAAGGTATATCCTATGCTGAACAAATCGTCAAAAGATAGCAAGAGCAACACGAAAAAGACGTCCAAGAGCAAAAAATTCGGACTGAAAAAATAGCCGACAATAATTTGGACTGGTTGTAATTAATTTATGGGGTACCTTACCGAATTAACAAGATTGTGAATACCAAACTGATGGTGGTATCGGTAATCGATGCCACCGATGTTGGCCCAAAAAGTAATCGGTATCATATCGAAATGTAATTATTAGTATCGCCCTACGCTAGATCTGAGAGCAGAGCAGGTGAGCGTCCCTGCCAACTCATGATAATACCGAATCTGCCTGCTGAATTCTGAGTTTCATTTCCAAATTTTTAAAACTTAATAGACAATGCAATAAACTAGCTACATGCAGTTTTAAATTGCTCTTAAGGCAGTAGTCTTCTTGTAACAATCATGTTGTTTTTAATAATGAGTTCTATGCATGCAGCTTGTTTCCACGAAATCGGACCCTGTGTGAGGGGACGGAATGTCACTCACTTTACAGCTTATTTTCCTTCTATCTACCCTTATCCCCACCATCAACCCGGAGTAATATCATTATGCTACTTATCATACGGTGTGCAATGCCACCGCAGAACACCTGCCACAGCATTTCATAGCTGAATGCAGAAATAATCCTCCCATTAGGATTGACTGTACAAATGAGTGAGCATAATATTTATGCTGCGCCTTATTATCTTCTGTTTGTGAGCTAAGCAATTCCTGAACATACACCCCGATCCGTTTCACTCAGATTTGTTTTGTATTATTGCTAACTCCATTCCAACATATCCAACTTACGGGGGACCCCTTGAAATTAGTGGTTTGACAGAACTTCCATTAACCCCTTCATTACCATGGTGCACTCTAGGCTTCAAGAAAGTCGTCGGTTGGCAACAAGAATAAAACATAGACGGATATCATCTTACCAATGAAGTTAAATAACTACGGCAGTTAGAAACAGGCAATCCAGTATTGCCGCTAGCTTCAAAGATTTATTCCTTCCATATTAATTGTTTCACTTTACATGAAAATTTCGTTTTGCTAACTTCTCATTTTCAGCGCAGTCGTATCTTGTGTGTGTGTGTGTGTGTGTGTGTGTGTGTGTGTGTGTGTGTGTGTGTATGTTCTTGCAAAATTTAAAACAACTGGTGTCATTTAGTTTCGTTCTTGCTAACTCCAGACTGCATTATTAATCCAGTAAAGGACATCTGTTACTGAGAGAGATTTTTCATCATGTTCATAATCACTTATCTTTAGCAACAGCGACACACGTTTTTCTCCACTCTGGCATTATGTGTTAGTCTGTTCTATCTAACCCCAGCAAATCTCCGATTTCATTATGGGTCAGCCCACTGTCCGTCTGTGAGTGCGTGCGTGAGTGGATGAGCGCGTGGGACTACGTGTCCGTGTGGGCGTGGCCGTGATATCTGTTAAACCCAAGAATGGATTTCCAACAAACTTTTTTCTGTGATTCCGTAATAGGTGATTAACTGATTAGGTCAGCTAGGACAAGAGGTCAAAGGTGAAGGTCATATAGGGTCGACTTAGTTTATCCTCGTGGGAATGATATCTCCTGAACCCCTAGACGCGTTTTGAGCAACATTTGTCAGCGATACAGTCTGAAGGGACGATGAGCTGAGGAGGTCCACGAGGTTAAAAGGTCAAAGGTCAAAGGCATATCGGGTTGTTATAGTTCATCTTTTTGGGCGCAACAGCATCTGAATCCCTCGACGGATTTCGATCAAACTTTTGTCAGTAATACAATGTGAAGGGATGATGAACTGAGTAGATCAACAAGGTCAAGGGTCAGTGTCGTATGGGGTCGACTTATTTTATCACTGTGGGTGCGATATCTCCAGAACCCCTTGATGGATTTCGACCAAAATTTTGTCAATGATACAGTATGAAGTGACGATAAACTGACTGGGTCAGCAAGGTGATGGACAATGTATTATAGTGAGTCCATGTGCAAGACTTGTCGAAGGCATACCGAACGACCCTTTGCGTCAGCAACTTGGGGCGCGAGTTCTTGGCGTTTCATTTCTCCATATTGTTCTCTCTCCCTGCCTTTTCCTTCCACTCCATCTTTCGGTTGCCACTCACTTGCCTTGGTTGACCGTCTGTTATCTGATCTGCGAAGAACATGACCTACCCAAAGCCATTTATGTCTGTGTTTCCTTCGGATCATTTCTGGTATTACCTGACTTCTTACCATTCTTTAGTCGCATCTTAAGTTAACTCGTTCAATGAAGTGACGGTACACATTTTTCTGGCATGTGTTTTATCAGTGAACATGAACTTGGTACATTCTTTCCTTCACCGTTTCAACCTGCTGAAATTCACTGTATATATATATATATATATATATATATATATATATATATATATATATATATATATAGGTAGATAGATAGATAGATATGGACGCAGCTGAAATGAAACACGTTTGGACATGGCCATGACAAGATATACGGTACCACTGAGTCTGTTATGATTCACTTTCAACAGAATAGAATCGTACTGGGAGTGTAAAAATGCCAGGGAAGGAGAGGGGATGGACTAGTTAAAATAATATAGTGCGTCAGACAACAGTTAATTCTACCTTTATATGCATTGTTCAGTATTCTGCCACGTTCTCTTGCTACACCCAGGCGATTTGGTACATCTCGGGAAGGCCTTTAGTAGTGAAGTCGTCAGTGAAAATTATGCAGTAACTAACCACTTAAGTTCGAGCAGTTTCTTCTTAACTGAATTTAATTATCTGAGGGTAGAAATGTTGAATACGTCTTCGGTTTGAAGAGGTTAAGTAAGCGTCTGATCTTCGATCTCGTAGTGAAGCTGAGATGGAAAATGAGTTTGGGCGGGTATGGCATAACGGCGAAGTAAAGGAAATGGGGACAGATGGAAAATAGAAGGGAGGAAGAGTAACGGTACTGAAGAGCAAGCAAAGTTAAGGTAAAATTAGGCATAAGAAAGAAAATTAGCTTGAAAGAGAGAAATAGAGCAAACTAAAATAAGGAGAGCAAGGGAAGGTAAAAAAAAAAAAAAGTAACCAAAGAAATGTTACGAGAGCAATGAAGAGGTGGAGGAGGGTTCAAAGGGATTAATTATCATTCAAGAGAAAGGTAACAAGGAAGGAAGGAAAGGAAACGAAGCCAATGAATGGAAGGAGGAAAGGGTTTTATATATATATATATATTGTATATGCAAACTAACCACAGGAGAAATGAAAGGAGCGACAGTGAGTACTTTCGTATATTACATCTTCAGACAGTGAGACAGAAACGTAAAGAGTAGAGGTCTTTTATGCACACCCGCAGCAGGTAGTGGCACACAGAACAATGGATGACCTGAATTTTTACCTGCGGATTTACTTAGGGTCTCCTGCAGCAGGGAGTGGAACACAACAAAGGATGACCTGAATCTAAAAACTGCACGTGACAAAGGAGGAGGGAGTAGGAGGGGAGGAAAGGGGAGTGGGAGGGAGGGGGAAGGGGAGAGGGGAGAGGGAGGAGGGGATAAATATTGCTGCTTAAGACCTAGAGGATTAATGCTTGGTGTGTCCCACACAGGTGTGACTGCACCACAAGGAGATGATAGCGAACAATCACGTGTTAGTCTGGGGGATACTGCTTTAAAATTAATTCAGTTAACAATTTATCACACTTAAAATGACCATAGCTCATGTTTACATTCTTTTCATATGTTCCAGATTTTAGACAAGATTCTATTACATTTCTTTCATCTAAGCTTTTTGATCTTGCTAGAATCTTGGAGCCTGTCCAGTCAATATGGTGATCACTGGATGCTTTGTGTTGAAATAAACCACTACTCTGTTGGACTGTTCTTACACTGTAATTATGTTGTGAGATTCTAGTTTCCAAATCTTTTCCAGATTGTCCTATGTAAAATTTGTTACAGCTTTTACACGGGATTTTGTAAACAACGCCTGAATTACTGAAAGGGCTGTTCTTGATGAAGGCTTTTTTGATGGTGTTCTCATATTTGAATACTACTTGTACATTGAGTTTCCTCAGTATGTGAACAATATCAAGAAAATTTTCATGGAAGGGGAGGACAAGGGTTCTTTGAATGTTCTGGCGATCTGGATTATTAGTTTTCCCTTCAAGGAATCGTTTCTTGGCTGTATTGTGGCACTGAGTTAGTATGCTTTGTGGATATTTTAGCTTCTTTCCAATACTCTGAATCATTTTTAGTTCATCATCTAAAAATTCTGGGTCTGAAATTCTATATGCTCTTAGGTACATGGATATGAACACTGATCTTTTTACATTAATATGATGGTTTGAATAGTAATGAAATATGACATAATATTTGTAGGTTTTCTATATACCTTAGTCTTCAAAACATTTTGGTCCCTGATGACCTTTACATCCAAAAATGGCAATTCATTATCCATTTCCATCTCATGAGTAAATTTAATCGATGGAACTAACGAATTTAATTGCAGGAGAAATTCATCAACGTGAAGACTGTTAGTCCAGAAGCACAGGATATCATCAACGTATCGGAGCCAAACTATGTTTTGCTCCTTTATGGAGGTCAGTAAATGTTTCTCAAAGTACTCAATATATATATATATATATATATATATATATATATATATATATATATATGTGTGTGTGTGTGTGTGTGTGTGTGTGTGTGTGTGTGTATAAAGCGAAAATGAGTAGGTAGAAAACATAGAGGAGACCAAGAAAAAGGCTTCGAATATCGCCTATTGATTGCACAAGGGTTATTAAAACAGATATTCATTATTTTTCAAGTTTCAACTTTCTCCTACTGCACGAACGAATTGGTCGTTTTTAGATCAATGTGCTGGAGAGGGACCAGGTGATGGAATGATGCCTTCACGTGGTGGCGCTAATACCGGGTGACTCTGCTGCCAAGGTATACCTCGTACAAGGTTCTTACCTCCCGAAAGAAAGATGGTGGATTGCAGGAGAAGGGAAGCTGCAGCAGGCAGTCCACCGTGTTCACACTCCGATGAGCCTGGTGTTTAGGCAACAACAACATCCAGGATCCCAGTTATAATGCAGAATGGGGAGAGATTAGGGGAAATTATAGATTCCAATAGCCTTACCAGCCGGAGAAGTAAACTCTGTTCCTTTAACATGCGAGATGACCGTGTTAACCAATGCGCCTCCGTCAACCCAATGGAGAAGGAAGAAAAAGAAGGGAAGAAGGATAACGAGATAATGATGAAAACTGCATAGAAAACATTAGGCATGAAGGAATTTAGTATAAAATAAGGCAATATGGAAAACGAAGATAAAGAGTGGACCTACAAAAGAAATAGAGATAACGATGAAGAAACAAAGCATGAAAGTGATGCAGTACGAAAGTACCAAGTGCCACAGCATCGCTTTCGATGGTAATGTTAAAATTTAAAGGCCTCAGAGTTTTTATGTTGTGGGAGTAGGTTTGCATAGCTCTGCAGTAATTGTTCACATCATATTTAGAAGAACCCAAGGATTTCTTTTTTTATCTTTTAGAGGTTCTTTCGTCCATAGCACCGACATTTTATTTAGTCCCTCCACTGTTATGGTATCTTATGGGCTGTACAGTACGAGAGAGACATACTGTACAGTATTTTCTTACTATCATTCTTTCTTTTTTCCCCAAACCTTTTTTTATTGTTGCCATTCCTTTTCTTCGTCTCCAGTTCACTTTAAACTTTAAACTGAGCAGTTAAGCCCAGACAACTTTTCTTTTTTTGTTCTACTTCGGCATTTTTTAAAGACACACACAGATTGTCGTATTCTATAGGCTTGTATATTGATTAATTATATTGGCGATTTGCATTGAGGAATATCAATGAACTGTAAATGTGTGGAGACAATCGTACAAACCCTTGGTGATACTGGTAATATTTTAATTTTTAAGCTTCGCCATACAGATGGCGAAGTTTATTGTTTTCGTAATATTAATTTTTTTTTACTCGCACTTTTTTCTTGAATCATAATGATATTATAAAGGAAAATATCCTAGGTAACCCAACTACTTGTTCCAAATATCAATGACCTTGACCTAATTTTGGTCATATACTCATTTTTGGTGCAAAATTTGCATATTTGAAATCAAAATATTTCAGAAACTAATTGAGATACTGCTATTTCGCTGAAAATACTAGGACAAATAAGTTTGCTGAGAATTTTGGCTGAATATTCTGTCACTTAGCCTGTAGTGGAAGAAAACCACAAAACCTGTAAAGCTGTAACATTACAGAATTATAGCTGTGGCCCTTCTTATAATCTGAAAGGAACATGGTTACAGTTAAGCATACAGTTAGTCATTTATTGAGACTTTTTTTTTTTTTTTTTTTTTTTTTAATGAGTCCGACTCCGGGCAAAGGCTTCACGGCCTATCCTCAGGGATTATCCCCAAGGTCCAGTAGCCCTATTACATCTACAAATGTCACCGCTTCGGCGCTAACACCCACAGTCCATATTGAATACATGCTAGGGCTGTCTCATACAGGACTGGTGCAAAGGTATTAAGGGGGCTGAGGTGTTTTTACATGTCGGTTGGTCTTCTGGTGGATCAGTAACCTTTTTAATAAAACTCAAATCCATAAACTGTTCCCTGCCTCAGCGGGGATTTGAACTGAGGTCCGTTAGGACTGCAGACCACCTCTCAATCAGCGGGGATTTGAACCAGGGTCCGTTAAGACTTCAGACACCTCTTTACCGATTAAGCCACCACCTCCCCCATGAACGTAAAATGTACCCATGCGTTCTCCCACACCTTTGTCTTCAGATGTTGTTGATATTACACAAGAAGCTACCTTAAACTTATGTATGTATATGTTCCAAACATGAATGACACTAAACTACTTTTTAAGGTAACAGACTTGTTAATGATGCAAAAATTTCATACCTTATTTACCAAATATAATTATGGCGGAGCTTCCTCCTACCGGCTCCCTTCATCCTATATCTCTTTGCCGCATTATTTCATCTTTATCTCTTTTTATAGGCTGCTTCAATGGTCACTGCTCCTCTGTACTGTGTGCTTGCATCCCTCCACCATTACAGC
Organism: Coenobita brevimanus; assembly: GCF_032717465.1. Taxonomy (NCBI): domain Eukaryota; kingdom Metazoa; phylum Arthropoda; class Malacostraca; order Decapoda; family Coenobitidae; genus Coenobita; species Coenobita brevimanus. Next base: position 8,383,539 of record NC_136983.1, on the reverse strand, counting down.
GGCCGAGTAACAGCCGTCTATCAGTAAACTCTTAGTCTTTTTCTGCCTAGTTCTTTAATGTAAGAGTTAACTGCTACTCCCAGTCCTTCATGTATGCAACAGGTCAACTATGGCACAGTCTTCCTCTGCATTTCTTATGTCCAGGCATTTCTAAATGAACGGAGCTTGGATTTGACCCTCTGTATTCTTACTTTTATTTTTTTCTTGGACAGAACAATCTTGCCTGCTTCTAGCCTTTGGTTCCTTCCTTCCTTGCTTTAAATAAAAGTTAGATAAGTGTGAGAGTATATGAGGCAGGGGTGTGTATGGTGGGAAAGGGGTCGTTACTGAGTACGGATAGAAACGACTAACGACCTTTTTTTTTTTCAATATACCCCTCACAAAATGATGGGTCAGCAACAGACAGACACAGTGATATAAAGGCAGAAATGGTGGAATAGACAAATGTATGGACAGATACTCGTATATTGTACATCCGTGGCGATATTTTCATTTCTCCAACTTCTGAAGCAAGAAAAGAGACGCAATGGCAGAAACACTTCAAGTCGAGTGCAAAGTTAATTTCACTAGGGAGCTTCAAAAACTCAGGTCTTAATTAATCCTGCCAGGTAATATTACACAAACATTAAATATGCAAGATTTTATGAGAAACCGAAATGAGAAAGTTCAAGGAGAACATTGGACCTTGAAGTGTAGGATTCAATCACCATACTGAGAGGGGGTATCGTCAGGGACAAAAAGTTGCGTAATATTTCATCTCTTCTACTCCTCACTTTCCTCTGCAGGTTA
>NC_136983.1:8292750-8380250 GCF_032717465.1 Coenobita brevimanus | reverse complement strand
TATGTAAGTAGCTTCATTTCTGGAAAATGACAACAGAAATCTATAGTTTCATTTTGTTGGACAAAATATATAATGAAACGCACGTTTATGAACCGAAACTCCTGAAAGCAAAAATCCCAAAGTACATATTGCTGCCAATTACCGCAAAACGACGGACAAAGAGACATGAAAGAGTTCGTGCCTGGGCCAGGAGGAGGACCGGAGAGTTTATAAAAGACGCAAGATTTGAGGAGTGATCAGGCCAAGAAATCAAAAGAGCTCGGGATGACAGAGGCAGAGGAAGGAAGAAAAGATGGAAACAGGGCAGAATTTCTTGAATCTCTACTGGAAATGTATTATTTATAATATTTCGTTTAAAATAGTATTGCGTTTTTGTACATTTCTATGAGGGAAAGACGTTTAAGTCCGTAAATTATATACAGTAACTATATTCTTTAACAGTAATGTTTTCACTGTGTGTGATATAAGTGCCTTGTATAAGCACACAAGGAGGAAAGAAGAAAAAAAAAAAGTTTATTCATAAATGAAAAGTATGATTTCTAAATATAAAGAAAAGGCTTTGTGCTTGTATTTCATACAGGAAAAAGGGGCGGTGCCAAGGCACAGCGAACCTGTCCCCGGCAGCCATTTTAGTGCTGACTTATAAACACAACTGGATATCTAGCCAGATGTCACATATCAAATTTGGAGTAAATCGGGTGAAAACTGACGATTTTATGCCCATCTGAAATTTTAGGCCCGACCCACCTGACATTGATCCACATACCGCTAACTGGGAGGTGACCCCCCTGATGTAATGAGACATGGCATAGGATGCAGATTTGAAAGATGCACGTTTAGGTTTTGGTTTCATGTCGATATGACGAATTTGAAAGGAGATGTGGCGAAAAACGATTTATTTTTTTTTTACATTTTCTGAGCCTACAGCCTGAGCCTTGGTCCAATTTGGCCCAAAATTTAGTAAGGTGAGGTCATAGCCCATCAACCCCATAGTTTTAATCGAAATCGCACCAGTAGTTTTCGAGTTAAGTTATTAACAGACAGATAGACAAACAACGGATAATCCGAGTGGAAACAATATCCGTCTCCGAGCCCCTCTGGGACAGTGACAGGTAAAAAGGTAGAATTTATATATGACTGTGTAAAGGTTTAATAATGAGGATCTATAATTTTAACAGAAGAGCATAGAGGACAGCGACAGTGGCAGATACATTAAAGCCGGGATGAGACTGAACCAAATATCCTGAATTTATGAAGGAATAATATTTGTGAAAGACATGAGGGAAGATCATAGAGTTACTATTAATTTTGTAAATGGAGAATGTTGTATATCTGTTCCTACCGCTACCCATGCCTGGCACTGTCCCTAACCTCGTCCTTGTCTCCTCCCCTGTCCCTGTCCTTACCAATGTTCCTACATTTGCTTCCCTCCGTATCCAGTCCTTGTATCTGTCTCCTTCCCTACCCCTGTCTATATCACCTTCCCTGTTTCTGTCCCTTTCCCAACTCTTGCCCCCTGAGCAAGTCCTTACCCTTACTCCTATCCCAACCTCAACCATGTCCCAACCTTTTCCCCTGTCTCCACCCCTGTCGCTCGCATACCACTGCCTCCGCCTATATCCCTCTCCTGTCCTTTCTCTCCCTGCCTTTGTCCCTGTCCCTACCTTGGTCAGTGTCTCTTCCCCAACTCTTAACCCCTGTCCCTACTCCTGCCCAGATCCCGTCCCTGCCTGTTTCCAAGCCCCAGTCCCTGCCCCTATCCCTGTGTTTACCTCTCTCTCTCTCTCTGATTACGAACCACTATTAAGCAGCAATGTCCTCCAGGCCATTTCCCCAGTCAGTTTACATCCAGGAAGGCGAATAGCAATGTACAGGACATAATGCAACACACCCTATTGGTTGATTCTAGCTATTTTTGTGACAAGCTCGTTAGGTCTTAATGTTCTCGTTACTTAGGCTTAACCTCATTACGTAAAATCCTTCTTTAAATGAACAAAATTACTTCCTGGTGTTAATCCCTTCAGTCAAGTGACGTCTTTTCATTTTTAGCGTATTATTATTACTTTCAAACGGTTTTAGTTAACCTAGGGAGGTGTATCTAAGTCCTCCAAATCCAAGTCACCATCACACTGACGAAGAAATACTGAGCCTGTCTAACGCCTTCAATACCAGAGGCCTTTCCAAAGCTGAATAAGGTCGTTTGTAACAGGACAACGTTATATGAATGCCATTTTAGGGACAGGCGTTCATGAAGATTGATCTAACCACTTTACTTGCATTGATCACTCCTTAGCAGATGTGTGTGTGTGTGTGTGTGTGTGTGTGTGTGTGTGTGTGTGTGTGTGAGAGAGAGAGAGAGAGAGAGAGAGAGAGAGAGAGAGAGAGAGAGAGAGAGAGAGAGAGAGAGAGAGAGAGAGAGACGGAAAAAAAATACAGCATCACAATGGATATTGCATCTAATCGCATCACAAGAAGTTGTGACAGGGATAAGGGCAGGGACAGTATCAGGAGTACAGACAAGGACAGTGGTCAGGGACGTTGGCAAAGTCAGGGACAGGGCTATGGATAGGGTAAGGATCAGGATATGAGAGTGGGGACAGGTATAAGGGTACAGACAGGGACAAGGACAGGGGCAGGGATGTAACTGGCACCGTTGATTTGGCACTTCTCGCCAAGTCAAAGTAACACATGAGCCTACCCTCAGGAGCATTGTTGGTGTGTGGAGGAGGTGTGGCCCAACGTCCAATCCGGTGTAAGAGTAATTTTCTCATTGACTTAAAACACTGTCCGGTACATTTTCCTTAGCCACATTAGTTGCATTTTGGACCTATTGTCGTCCTGTACGTTATTTCTTTGTATTCATGATGACGTACACTGCACAAGAAAAACTCAGGAGAATAATAGGGAAATAAATGGTAAGGAAGAGACACTAAACGACTCCTTCGCTGATAACTTGAACTTGAGATACTAAAGACGTCTGAAGTTTAGTGAGGTAAATATTACTGTGTATCTCCTTGTGCCTATGCCTCATATCTGCCTCAGCGAGATGTGAGAGTGTCAGTGTCCTTCATGAGTGGCCATGTGAATCTGTTGATCCGCTTATGATAGAACAGTAGTATGGATCGGTCGGATCCAATTACTTTCAGTTTTTAATTACGAAGCATAAAGAGTTGAATATTAATATTAATACCAATACTAATACAACAACAACAACAACAACAACAACTACTACTACTACTACTACTGCTACTACTACTACTACTGTACTACTACAATTATTATTGTTAATATTATTACTATTATTATTATTATTATGATGATGATGATGATGATGATTACAAATAATAATAATAATAATAATAATAATATTATTATTATTATTATTATTATTATTATTATTATTATTACTATTATTTTTATAACTATTGAATTAATTATTACTATTACTATTATTATTATTATTATTATTATTATTATTATCACTATTATTAACCTCCATAGGCCTGAAGAAGTGAACAGCAATAATTTTCTAGGGAACAAATCGACAAGCTTCAGGCCCCGAAAACATCGTTACGTGGGCATACCTCCTGCTCCACCTGCGGTACAATCATTTATTTTTTCAGTAATAGTGAGCAGGAAGTTTTACCACTGGCTGTTACCGTCCTACGTGCTTAATGCAAATGAGGTTGCATATTGGCAGCGGCTGTCGAGAGGGAAAGAGTGTGTGGGCTGGGAGTGTTAGTGGGGGTCGGAGTGCGTGTACTTATGTGTGTGTATGTGTGTGTGTGTGTATGTGAGAAAGAGAGAGAGAGAGAGAGAGAGAGAGAGAGAGTAAAACTAAACCAACGTTAAGAGAAAAATCATGATCAAGAGATATTTTAGCGACTGTGCGGTAAGTGAAAACCAACTAAAGTGGGCCGACTCTCAAACTTCAAAGCTTCACCACCTATGGCGGCACCATATCAGGACAACTTTAATCGTAGAGGCACATTATCACACTCCATTATCACAAAACTTTAGTAACAGCTGGAAGGTGCACAGGCTGTACAGAGTAAAATTAGAAACCGGATGTCCTGAGCATCAAAAAAACAGAAAATATCAGCAGTACATTATCACCACCACCACCACCTTCATCATTATCATCATCATCATCATCATTTTTACTGGTGGTCTCCATCACAGCCTTTCTCATAGTCATTATCATTGCCATCACCATCAACATCGTTTATATCACCATGACTCCCTCCATCACCATAAATACCGTCGCCACTGTCATTATCATCCGAACCATCTTGCTGTGTTAAATGAGATCCAGACACAGTACCACGCCAGCAATAGCCCGTGAGCTGAACCACGCATCAATTCCGTCATTACTATGACTTAGAAAACTGTTTATTTCATTGTACAAGGAAGTGGTCCACGTAAAATATGACTAATAATGCCTCTTAGGAAAGAATCATTCTGTAAATTGATGATATCTTAAACCTCATAGCCTCTAACAAGTGCTCGTGGGCCCATCGGGCCCCTCGCACTTGTTCCTGCAGAGGGCTCTCGCATTTGTGTCTATACTTGTGTAACGTTGTCACTTGGATTTTGTGCAGCTAACCAATTGATCGTGTTATTTGCAGCTTCGGGAATGGAACCCAGTTTATTTTAGTTCTACCTCTGGGCAAAAAATTCTATGGATATCCTATGCCGGGCTTCGGGAGCTGCGTTTTTTGGTCAAAATGTGTTCACTCATTAAATATAGTTAAAGTTTTTCAATCGTGATGGGACCAGTTTTTTCACATCAGCGAATTTTTTGCGATTTTTGTGCCATTTTTGGTGCGATTTGAATGTGTAGTTTTGGCTGCCCAAAATACACACACACACACACACACACACACAGGGCTACTGCTATAGTATATTAGATTATACAGAACACTTACCTGAGTAAAATCTTCTTGCATTAGTTGGAGTACAATAATATAGTTGTTCCGACCTTGAGGGGTTATAAGTATTCACTTTCGGCTAATATTCATGAGGTGTTAGCGACAATATAATAATACAGGAAATCTGTACTGACCATGTGAACGTTCAAAAGGCATGATGCTCTTGGTACATGAGCCTCCATACAAAGAAGTGGCATCGTCTTGTATACATCACAATTCTCTCTTTTTCATCTTCCATGCATAACATTCCTTCACATTTACTTATCATTTTGAGCCTATTCCTGGGTCCCCACCCCTTACACTAGCTTAAAACTCACCCATTTATAATCTCTTTCAACACGCTATTCATATCGGTTTCCTCACTGTGACCATGCCATTAAGCACACTTATTTATACCATAGGCTTAACGGATTTTTTTTTTCTTACAGAGGATGAACAGAAGGAAAAACAGATTAATTAAAAAAATTGATTATTACACGATATTGCAGGGATCCTTCATTCATAAAAAAAAAAAAAAAATCTACCTATCTATCTATTGCCAGACGCCATAATCCCGTAAGGGATGGCCATTTGACTTTGAGTTATTTGTTTTACGGGGAGGGGCACTAACCCTCCACTAACCCACTTGTTGACACGTAGGGAGCACGTATGGTTTGGTTATATGGTTACCACCCAGCGTTGTAAATGGTTTCTTGGCTTACAGGAAACCATTTGGCTTGTCACTCAATGTAAAGTCACCTGTAAAGGAAAGAAAAGTAATAAAGTGACAGGAAAGATGGGAGAAATAGGAAGAGAGGAGGGCAGGCACAGAAAAAGAATGATAAGGGCTAAGGAAGAAATGGGCAACACTACATCAAGTGAGTGGATGATGGTCGCCACCACCTACCACAAAAAAAAAATAATAATAATAATAATAATAAATCTTAGATGTTGGATTAAAGTATAATAATAATAAATCTTAGATGTTGGATTGAACTATTGTAGGTTGAAGTTTGGGAGGGAAACTATTCTGGAGAAACGAGCTCCAATGAAAAACAGTTCGGGGAATAAAAGAATTCTGATAAGCAGAAGTTCTGCAATATGGGAGTGTGACAGTCCAGTCATGAACGATACTAGATGCCAGTGTTGCAAGGGGCTAAGTGTGGAGAAGTGGCACAATGGAAGAAACTTTGTTGAGCATTTGCCATAAAAGTATCTGTAAAATAACACGTGAGACAACATTTCTTATTTCAAGATGTTATTAATTTGTAAGTCTATCTATCTATCTATATACCTAGGCTGCTTCCCCCAAGGAAAGGGAGGTAGCCGAGACAGGACGACTCACTCTCCATTTACTCATCCATTCAAACACATTCATTCGCATCTTAGCTCCAAAGGGGAGAACGGACAGATCCTCACCGCATCACACCGCACAAGGGTCAACTGTGCAATGCAATCAGTGACATCCGCAGCAGGGCCCGACAGCAGAACTGGTTTACCCCTGCCACATCATAACAGACCCATCCCCTTACCCACACCTGACCTGACTAGCTGATCAGACCAAATGCGGGAGAATATCCCCTCAGGGCTGCGTCATCACTTATTCATTCACAATTTCTCTCCATTTATTTCTGTCACGCACAGCCACTCTTCCTTGCTCAACAGACATCCCTCTCGCATCCAGCACCCTCTTCACACTGTCCATCCATCCTATTCGTGGTCTTCCTCTCAGCCTTACACCTCTCACATCAGATCTAGTTATCTTTTTCACCAATCGCTCATTATCCATTCTCTCCATATGCCCAAACCATTGCAACACCCTCTGCTCAACTCTTCCAGCCATCTCCCGAACAACTCCAGTTCTCCTTCGCACTTCATCATTTCGCACTCGATCCATACGCGTCACTCCACACATATATACTCCTCAGACATCTCCTCTCCATTACATTCAAACTTTTCCTCTCTGCTACACCCATATTCCATGTTTCAGACCCATATAATGCAGTCGGTACCACAACACCCTCATACAGCCTTCTCTTTACATCCATTCTAAGCGAACGACATTTAAACACTTTTTTCATTCCTTGTAAGTGCAGGGCTATTATTTATTGTTTTAGCTTTGTTCTGAATTTTGTGCTTTAGTACAACCTATCCACATCCACTCCACATGGGTGAGCAATATTCGAGCTGCAACTGCACTTGACTCTTGTAAATTATAATTGACTGCTCGTCAGTGAAGAAGTTTCGGATTCCATAAAATAATCCAAATTTCTTTTAAGTGGTTTTAGAAAGTGGTCTAATATAAGAGGTCACCCAAAGGTATTGTTAAATGATGCACCGAGAATTTCAATTCGTTTAGAGGTAGGAATGGTGGTTGCACTGATGGTAATATACCAATCATGCAATATCTATCTGTAAGTAAATTCTATGTATCTGGTGTTCCCAGCATTAAATGAGACAATATTATTTTGTCTCCACTTATTTATCTTAGATAAGTCTTAATTTATGGACACTGCTGTACTGGGTTGAGAGTTAGAGATATCAAACTTTGTGAATGGATGTTTAAAGTAAGTGTGATGGATCTGTGATGTGTTGAGTCATCTGCATATGAGTACTGGGATTATGGGTGATAGATAAGAGATCATTAATATTAAATTGCTGCTGCGCTGCATGGCAGCAGATTTTGGACCCTCATGGAGCCGTGGTGCTGGCCAATTTTTAACTTTTTTTTTTTTAGCTAGATAGGTTAGAAATGATGAGAAAACATGGAGAACAACCATAAAAGTACTCATAGAAGTCGTTTAGGTCGATATTGAAGTAGATTCTCCCTGAGCAGGTGGCTGAAAACTTTGGAGTAATGCCCTTAGACTTTATCAGCCGCTGCCGACACCCATATAGTTAAGGTAGGAGATTATCATTTTCTTCATTGGTAACTGTGCTATTCCGGCCAAGGACACTCTTGTCGGTGGTGGCGATCATCATACACTCACTTGATGTAGTGCTGCCTACTTCTTCCTTAGCCATTATCATTCTTTTTCTGTACCTGTCCTCTCTTTCTATTTCTCCCATCTTTTCTGTCACTTCTTACTGCTTTTCTTTCCTTTACAGGTGGCTTTACATTGAGTGACAAGCCAAATGGTTTCTTGTAAGCCAAGAAACCATTTAGAGTGCTGGGTGGTAACCATATAACCAAACCATATGTGCCCCCTACGTGTCAGCAAGTGGGTTGGTGAAGGGTTAGTGTCCCTCCCCATAAAACAAATAACTCAAAGTCAAATGGCCACCCCTTACAGGATTATGGCGTCTGGCAATAGATAGATAGACAGACACTCTTGTTGGGTATGTAGATGATATAGGAAGACCTAGAGAGACCTAGAGAGGCACGGGAATATCCCAGCTACTTTTTGGTACCTATTTTGAATTGTCAAAATTTGGCAAATTTATCAAATTGCCGATGTACATGTACGTCAATGGCACTGTCCCTGCTTATAGGGGCCGACGTACATGTACGTTGCCAGCATGGGGTGGGTTAATTAGAAATATGGTTGGAGCCAGGAATGATCCTTGTGGCACGCCAGCATTAATCAAGTGGATTTTGAAATATGCATCATCTCTTTCGGTTGCTGAGATATGAGGAAATCATGGAGCAAAAGCTGATAGGCCGTAGCAAGGGAGTTTGTAAAGCATGGAATGCTGCTGCACTATCAGATGCTTCAGAAATATCAAGGGCTACTGCATGGGGTTCTTCATGTGACTGTTGGATGGTATGAGTCAAGAGACTGAGTATTCCAACAATAGATCCTTCCTTGGAAAAACCATTCTGTCTGTCACTGAGTTCTTGGATTCAAGATGGTTAACAATGTGCTTATCAATTACAGTCTCAAATACTGTACCAAGAGAAGACGTAATATCAATTGATCTGTGATCAGAGGGATCAGAGGAACTTCCTTTCTTCAGAATTTGGTGGATATTGTCCTCCTTCCAAGAATTAAAGAGTTAAAAATTACTTATGCATAGTCTGAATAATTTAGCTATAACAGGAGCAAGTTCTGGGGAACACTTTTTGAAAACGATTGGAGGAATTCCGTTTGATCTGGAGCTTTGTTGTTTGCCAAATGGTCTAGGATGGATTTTATATATCAGTCTGTATCTTAAGTGAAGGAACTTGGGGAGAGTCAAGTTGTAATACAGAGACGTTCTAACTGACTTCCTCTAGGGTAGAATTTCTGGCAAACATACTTGCAAGGATGTTCGCTTTTCCATGCAGGTCATTTATAGTGTTTCCATCAGAAGATTTTAGTGGTGGAATGGGTGATGACTTGTTAAAGCAGTTATTGACAGAACTGAGAGCTGACTAGAATATTCTATTGGCATTAAGAGTATTTAATAGGCTGGATGACTGGTTATGAAGAATGTTTGATTTGGCAAGAATTACTACTCCTTTAGCGTGATTTCAAGCAATTCTAGACTGACCGAGGGATTTTTTTTAAAGTAAAATTATATCCTATTGTATGGACTTTTGGGTCGTTGCCCTGGCACAATGGATGACAAACAATTCTGGGGAGTCCGATCTTTTAGTAATTTGTTGATTAGTAACAATTCCAAATTAGTTTGTATTAATTCATTAATATAGGACTGGGTACAAATGTTGTCAGTTGAGAAGAAAGATGGCCATGGAATATCAGCAAAATAATGATTAAATTCATTCCAGTCTTCCCTATCAACGTCACATCTGGTTACCAAAACTGGTTCAGAACAGGAGGCTTGGGGAGCTGAATAATGAGCCTTTGAAGAGACTGTGGTCAGAGGATCCAAGTAGTAATAGTCCCTCTATTCTTAACTGAGATGGGGATTCTGTCAGGAATAGGTCCAAGAGATTGGTATTATGGTCAGGATTGACCGGTATTCTGGTTGGTTGTTTTATTAGTTGAGTGAGATTAAATGATTCTGCAAACAGCTAGCATTCTAGACCAGTATGGACAGTCCTGGCAGAAAGCAACAACCATTCTACATTTTGGACTTTAAAATCACCCAGAATGATAATTTCAGTGGTAAGGATGAGGTTAAGGTTGGTCATCAATGTCGGTATAGAGCCATATATGCTGGGCTTTGAAGAAGTATTTGGAGAGTGATGTACTACACAGATATATTTGGTTATGTTTAAGTAACTTGGCTTGTATAGTGAGTAATCAAAGTTAGCTGAAGTGAAGTTCAGCATAGTTTCAAGTGCATATTCCATAACAAGGGATTTCCACCACTAGTCATTGTACTTTGTTAGAAATAATATACATTTCACTTACTTTTTTTTTTTATCACTACACTACAGTATTTCCAGTGAAAGTCTGTACATTTATCACTTTTTCTTTCAGCACCCATCACTTTATTCCTACCGACCTTAGTTTCAGATCTCACTGTTCACATACATTTGAGGGGCCGTGCGATGGAAGGGGTTCACAGCCCACTGGGCTGGCCAGAAAATGTTTTTGTTGCATAACACTATTTCCACCCATACTCTATCATGTGGCCTTGGATAAGAACACCTCCCACCACTGAAAGTATGATTGTGAGTCCTTCAAAAAAAAAAGTATTGTACATCGTTCATATGCTAGATAGTTGCCAGTCCAGGATCGGCCACAAAACGTAAGGTTACCTCGTGCACCCAGCTGTGGTGGTGGTGGTGGTACAGGAGTGGAGGTGCGCATCATGGCTGTGTGTGGACATGTTGGTTACAGCCAATGAGAATGTAGCCAGGCCATGAGCTTCGCTTACTGATTTTCTCACCGAACGTGGCAGTGAGTTTGGCGGGAGTTTTTGCCTCGCCATTCGCCACTCCCTGCCATTGTGCTCTGTCCATAGCATGCAAAAAGGAATTCTCGCTGTTTAACAGCCATCTATTGCCATTTTTACTCTAAAAAAGTTGCAAAAGATGGCTAAAATGTCGTCAAAGACCTCTACTGAGAGATACTAATCTCTGGTGTTTGGCGACTGTACTAAGTTTTTTTTTTTTTCCATTATTATTCTGATTAACCTATTTATGCTTGGTGTCTTAAATATAGGACGGAAGTAGGCATTTTCGAAGGAGAATAAAGGGGCAGACCCCGGGGTAGAGACCTATGAGCTTTGGGACTATGAGCCGACAGGCATAGGGTGGCAGCTCCGTGCCATTCTTATTATAATCCCTCACACAGGAGCCCTAGGCACAAACGGGTTAAACAGTGGCAATTCTGTCCATTTCTTTAACCCATTTGTGCCTGGCGTCCTATTGTACATATAAGACGGAAGTAGCCATTTTTTACCATGCATATAAAAGAAAGAACCCCAGGGTAGGGACCTACTCGTGTGAGCTTCACGACTACGAGCCGACAGGCAGAGGGCAGCACGCTCAGAACTCTCCCTAGGCACAATTGGGTTAATACTACTACTACTTTTTCCCGCTTTTCTACTATTGCATTACTCACCTTAACTGATTACAAGAGCAGTACATATATACAGACATAGAGAGGAAGAAACAGACACAGAAAGCCCAGCAGACAGACACAAGCGGACAGACATGAGAGGAGTGGGAGTGGAAGGTTGGGAGTTGGACTGATCGTAGCTTTTTTTTATTTTTTAGGTCTACCCGTAAGACCTTTTTTGGGGGGCCATAGCACATTCATATTGTTTCATGGTACTTATCTTCGTTCTGACAAATGCTGTTTTTTGCTAAAGCAATCAAGTTTTGCCAGAAAACGGGTTCAAATTTCAGCAAAATTAAAACATTAAATATAAAGTTTGCAAAATATATATAATTTCATTCATACCTTCATGAGAAGCACATGAGCCCGGGGCTAGACAAGTTGGTCCCGGCATTTAAATTGAAAGTGACCACTCTCACTCAACCCTGAGTGGCATTACGTGAGCAATAAACCCCAACCATTCCTTGGATACAAACCTGCACAGGCTCAATCCGATTGTAGTGCCTTAATTGCTCATTAAGCCACCAGGTGCCACAATTTGGTGGTTAGAAGTTACCATCAAGCGTAGTAAATGAATTCCTGGGTTACAGGAAACCATCTGGCTTGTCACCCAGTCTAGAGACCATAAGGCAGCACTACATTGAGTGAGTGGATGATGGGTGCCCCCACCTACCATAAGAATCATCACAATATACTCCTGGGGGGGGGGGGGAAACGTTCTACCATCAAACAAAAAAAAAAGTTAAAGTTGATGGAATATTGCTGAACTTTGAACCCGCTTTCAAACATTTTATGATTTGGCGTGAGAATACCTTACATCTCGAGACCCCTCACTTGCAGGACTATGAACGGCTGCAGCGATTCTGTGCAATCAGCATAACCATCACTTGCATAAATCAGACAGACGGACCAGGGAACAGAGACAAAGACAGGAAGGTCGACTGATGGCGAGACATTCTCGCAACTGTATTAAGATAATTACAGTAACACCGAACAACCTCAATGGAGAGTAGAACCGATGTGATCTCAGTTTTTAACTTACTTTACCCTATTAAGCCGCATACAATATGTTACATAGCATGGCAGAGTGCTTAGGCAACTTAATGTATGAAATTATTGTTCACAATTGGGGACGTTAGAAAGTTATCGTACACATACAACACACACCTTGCATTGCCACGCCTCATACTGGAACACTTCACACTGGAACACCTAACACTGCAACACCTCATTCTGAAGCAATTAGTACCACAACTCATTGTCACAACTCACCTCATTGCCGCACCTAATATTTTTCATGCTCACACTGCCACAGTTGAAACTGATATATGGTACATCACACAGTCATACCTCAGTCAGATCACAAACTGTCAGGACACCTCGCATACCTCATAGTTTCACATCTCACACGCCCCCACCTCACACGGCCAACTCTAAGTTTAATAAAATCGTCCGTCGTTAGCTTGAAGTACATTAAGTTTGGTTAACGAAACTTTTAATAAATTTTAATGGAGTTTCAATTCTAAGTGTAATTCTCTTAATCACAGCATTATGGCTGACGTCACTGCTTTTTCAAATGCCTTCATATACGCTCCACGTAGCTGTAGCATAGGATGGCTGTTTTACTCAGACTGGTGACTGGTGCTGGAAACATATACAGAGATTCAAAATTTTTGGCATGACTATCTGCCGTAGAGTAATGCTGGTTCTATTGCAGTTTCAATGTCTTTCATATATCCTTCGAATAGCGGTGGGCATGGGTGGGTGTTCTGTTGACAATGTTGGCAATTACCGATGCGGAAGTGCACGTGATGCTGTCCTGTTAATCCACTGTAAGCAGAGAGCCACTTGCCAACTGAGCTTGAGATACGCGTGAGGAGAGGGCTAGAGAAAGGGAGGGCAAGAGGAAAGGGCGGGGGGACTGGAAGGGAACTAGAGAGACAGGGACTAGAGGGGCTTGAAAAGTGGGGCTAGAGAGGGACTAAAGGAGGTCTAGTGATGAGGCTACAGTATCTAGAGAGTGATGGGGATAGAGCGGGACTAGAAAGAGGGGAATAGAGGGAGGTTCGATAGATGGGGGAACTACAGAAGGGAATGAGGGGGAAGGGAGTACTAATGGAGGGAGGGAGATCATACACGGAGAAAAGATGAAAGAACACAGCAGAAGGTGTAGAAAGAATGAGGTGAAACGAGAAAGGGAGGAGGGAGGAGGCAAAGAATGAATAGAAAGGATTAAAGGAAGAGGTAACAGACTGAGAGAGTGAAGAAGGAGGAGGAGGAGTAAAGGCAAGAAGAATAAAGGGAAGAGAAACCCAAATGAAGAGGAAGAAAGGAGAGAAGGGATAGAAAGTCGCATTTTGGTTGGTGTGGGAGATTTCGTATTACCTTTTCCAAAAATTCCTCCCTGACAATACGTTCTCATTGTTACTGATACGAACTATGGTGGTATTAGAAACACATATAAGCCAATATCTAAGTGGAATACGCACGGGAAATCACTACGCAAGAGACGATACAGTGCCTCACTATGTCACCTAGAATACGGCCATGAGACAGGACTTACCTGTAGTTTGTTCCACTTAAGTCCGAAATGGACGCAACAAATTACAGTAAAGCGGTGGAGGGAATTAAGAGCCATTGTTTTGGAACAGCAACTGAGTAATTCGTTTAGGTGTGCCGGCAACCAGGAAGTTTGGAGGTATGAGAGATAAAAATGGCTGAAATAACATTCCTAAATCATTGCAATATTTTTACATCGAAACTAACTTATATTCTTGTGTGTGGCAGGTGGGGGAACTGGGAGGAAAGGTATATGAATGGGGATGGTGTGAGGTGGGATAGGGAGCATGCTGATGGAGGACAAGGTAACACCGTGGTGATTTATTTGTGGTCATACCGTCCGGGAATAAGAAGTTGAACTATACACAAAGAGATAAGGCATTTTTAATGAGAAATATGCTCAGGGTACTCCGTAGTGTACGTCCTGTAGTCAGTATATTGCGTCCATCTGGAGTCCCATCCAAAGGTAAGTTGTTGTGGAGATATCTGAGTCTACTGTTTGGCAAGCATGGAATCGATGGACAATATGCAGGAAAAACGTTATTGGTATTAACTTGGAAAAGTTGTTGGCTAGACATGGAGGGCCTTATTCTCGTCACTCTGTAGGTCAGGTCAGAAATTGTTCTGCTGCTGGTAACATATAATCCAGCACTATCTGTTTCATGATTGGTTCGTTGGCAACTAAACAGACGACCCCACTGGTCTAGGCCAGTAGGAGCGTGGTTAGACATCCCATCGGAAGAAAAACAAGACCTGTCAAAGTGCGAATGAACTACTTAAGACAAAGGCCATCAAGCAGGGAGGGTGCAGCTTGTTAGTCTTGGTTGACAGTCCACTTAGGAGAAGGAAAACTGAATCAAACATTTATAACCTTTGTCAGGGATTCCAAACCCCTGTCCATAGGCTAGTTGTGAGTCCTCCCTTTACTTGGGAGTTTGGGGCGGGGTTTGAATCCCCTCCCAGTAAAACTTGCGTCTCATGCGAATTCAGGAAGAGTAAGAGCGGATCAGGGTCAGTGTGTGTGTTGCCTGACCCTAACCCAATTTTGTCGGGGGGTCCCCCCTCGGGTGTCAACTAGACAGGGTTTTGGGCGCCCTGTCATGCTGGCACTAATCTTGATGACTGTTGGGTACAGCCTATGGACCCCAGCAGTAAGATGATGGGGGAAAGGTCCCCTAGACCCAATCCTGTTAACTCACGTTACAGTGGCACATAGGATAAAAATTCATAGTCACACACAGGTTAAACCTTCAGAAGGCATTCTGAGTAGGGGCTTGGAAGGTTCTAAGGTTTTGAAGGATGACTGATTTTGTTGTCATGAGAAGGTTTCACCTACTGCTAGTCTGGCTGTGACAATGTGACCGATTTTGAAGTATCGCCGCGGCCATTGTTGCTTGATTTGACCCTTTCATCAAGAGGATTACTTCAGTTCATAAGGGTATAATACTGTTGAGGTGGACTTCATCTCTCTTGCTGCAGTGAACACTCCAACTGAGATGAATGATCAAGAAGAGAAAGGGCTGATCTGTGCCACGCTTTGATCAGTTCTAGAACAGTGCTCCTTTTGAGACACACTCTTGGTCCTGGGTCATTTCAGTGTGGTTACTGTCACTGACGGGGAAGACTCAGGAATTTGTATGTCCCTGTGATTCTGGGACCAAAAAGTACAATAGGTCTTACCATCTGGATTTTGCAAAGTCCTGAAAGTTGAGAATTACTGGATCCTGGTTCTAGTGGCCAGAACTTCCCTGCTGGTCCTGTTATTCCGGTACTAGAACGGTTACAAGGGAAACTGACCACATCATTGTTAGTACATGCTGAAGGATCCTTCAGAACTGTTGGGTTTTCAGGTGTGCAGAGGTCTTTGCTGCTGTTGCTACTCTAAGGCCGCAAATCAAAACTGAGGGAACCTCAACATGCTAACAAAAACAGTTCAGTTTTGAGATACTCTTGGACGAGAAGTGTGCTTATGAGAATACATTGGGACTCGCTAATCGGTTTGAGGTGTCCAGTACTGTTGAGGACCCTGTTGAACAATGGGATACCTTTAAGCATGTTAACCTGGCAGAAGCTGATAAGTGTGCTGGAGAGCGTCCGAGATCAGTGAGGGATATTGTCTTCCTGGGAACTCTAGCCACAACTGACGAGATTCATAATGCCAGATTGGCTGGGGATCAGGAGCAGCACAGACTTCGATCTCAATGGGCACGATTTTGCTGAGAAAGGACAAGGAGAGATGTGTAAGGAAAACTGCTGAGGAGGTGGAAAGCCATTTTCATGCAAATAACCTTTGACCTGCTTACTGAGCTTTGAAGCAATTCCATTCCAGGTTCGCCTTTCAGGTTAACTCTGTTCAGACAGCAGATGAACGACTTGTGTCTGGGGTGGGCCAGTATAGGGCTTGTTGGACTAAATATTATGAGAGCTGTATATAGCTGAACCTCCCAGTGGAGAGCTTTCTTTGGATGGTGTTCAGATACTGATTGCTATTGCACCATATGATTATATCATGCTTTCTCTAGAGGAAATCAAGAAAGCAGTGATTAGGTTGGAAGGTGGTTAAGAAGCTGCTGTTTGTGGAATCCCAGCAGGAATTATCAAAGTTTGGGAAGAAGCCATGATCAGTTCATTAAATGCATGCACAGAAACTGTCTGGTGGATTGGTATGATTCCTCCTGACTTGACGACAGGTTTCGTTACCTCTCTCTGGAGAGTATGATTGTAGTAAATACTGTGGTATTAGATTGTTCAGTGTGTCACGCAAGGTTCTTGCTCACTTTCCCTTGATGCATATCCAGGACAATTTACTAAATTTTCAGATCCTTGAACAGTCTAGACTCACACCCAAGAAGTCTATGGTTGATCATACCCTAGCTCTTCTAGGTCTCGTGGCATGCCGCCTTCAGTATCGACAAGGTCTGCTTGCAGCCTGTGTGGATCTCAAGGTGTCTGACTCAGTAAATTAGGAAGTACTATTGGAATGCCTGCAATTCCGTGGGATTCCTGCATCTCCGCAGGATCCCCACAGAGACTGCTGGCCTGTATTCAAACAATGAAAGTTCTTCAGGTGTGGGGGGCGACAATCTGACTTCATCCCAGTAAACACTGATGTAAAACAGGGATGTGTCCTTCTTTCCATCCTTTTTGACATGTGCATTGATTGAGTATTTGGCCAGGCTGTGAGTTGGATGCAATGTAAAGCACCAATTGCCAATTTCAGGGCTATCAACCTTAACTTTATTGATGATGCAGTTATTCTAGCAGAATCACTGGAGATACTACTGAGTCCCCTCGACGAATTTCACAAGAATATGAAGCCAATGGAGTTAAACATCTGTTTGGCCAAAACCAAGGTGCAGGAATTTGGTGGCTTGTTGTATGAAGCAGTTCAGTCCTTCCAAGCATGTGGCGAGAACGTAGAAATCTTGAAAAGATTTACATATCTTGGTAGTGTAGTCCATAATAATAGAGAGATGATGAGAATTCTCGTCGCATCGATCAGTCCGATGGAGTTACGAAGTCACACAACCCAGCTATTTGGCTTTGTCGTTATTTCCATAGAAAAAATGAGCGTCTTCAAGGCATTGGTGCTCCCTGTCCTACTCAATGGCTCTGAGACATGGACACTACACAATAACTTGAAGTGGAAAAATTACACTATTGAAATTAAGTGCACCCCCTGGGGGAAGGATTTTTTTCAAGAATACTCCCCCAGTATCCCTGCTTGTCGTAGAAGGTGACTAAGAGGGTTGGCGGAGGGTTAATGCCCCTCCCCGGAAAACTGCTAACTAAAAAGACGAACAAGAAGCCTCGGACCAGGACTGACCAAAAGATGACGACCAAGGACTGGACAAAGGACATGGTAAGGATCGCGACATGGAATGTAAGGGGTGCAAATGATGAGATGAAAGAGAGAGAGATTGTCCAGGTGCTTCAGGGTGCGAAAGTGGATGTTTGTGGAGTAATTGAAACTAAATGGAGAGGAGAGAGTGTGAGAGAATAGGAGTATGGATGGGGTATATGTGCAAAAGTAGGTGAGAATGAGAGGGCAAAAGAAGGAGTGTGTATTGTTGTGAGTATAAGATGGAAGAAGAACAAAAGAGAGTATGGATCAGTTGGCTCAAGGATTGTGTGGGTAAGACTGTAAGCTGGAATACAAATGTGGGTGATTGTGTCCGTGTATGTGCCACTGCAAGATCGTGCAAGTAGAGTGAGAGAAGAGTTCTGGACACATGTGGAAGTGTGCATGGAAAAGTTTGGAAGGAATGAGAGAGTGTTTTTGATTGGTGATATGATTGGTAAAATAGGGAATGTGAAAGTGGATGGAAAAGTTGGTGAGTGGGGTGTGCCTGCTGAGATAGATGAGAACGGCAGTGCGTTATTGGACATTTGTGCTGGGAGGGGGTTGGTGATAGCCAATACCCTCTTCAGGTACAAAATGATCCACAGGTATACATGGCGAGTGGTGAGAAGGGTGGGTGGTGAACTGAATGAAACGAAGGCAATGATTGATTATGTGTGTGGATGAAAGGATGCGAAAATATGTAATGGATGCAAGAGCTTATAGAAGTTGGGGGAGTGGACTTTCTGACCACTACTTGGTGGTGGCCAGAATCGAGATCCAAGTAAGATGGAGAAATAGAAGAAGAAAAGGATGGAAGGAAGAAGTAGTTGCAAGGAGAGTGGAAAGGTTACAAGAGGATGAGAAAAATGCAGAATATAAGAGAGAAGTGGAGGAACGATTGGGTAAAAATGAATTGGAGCAGATGGGGGACGTGGAAGGCGTGTGCAAGATATTCACAGAAGAAATATGTGCAGCAAGTGATGTGGTATGTGGGGTGAAGAGAAGATGGAAGGGGGTGCAAGGAAAAGCATGGTGGAATGAAGAGGTGAGACAGGCTAGGGCACAAAAGAAGAAAGCATAAAATGAATGGATGAGAAATAGGGGCGTGGAAGAAGTTGAGAGGGGGAAGAGAGAGTAATATGTAGAAAGGACGAGAGAGGCGAAAAGATTATTAAGAGAGAGTAAGAAGAGAGCGGATGAGGAATTTGGAAGGAATTTGAGTGTAAAGTGGAGGGACTGTAAGAAAATGTCCTGCAAAGAGGTGAAGTGAGTAAGACAGGGTGGTAGTGAAGTTAGCAGGGGAGTGAAAGATAAAAATGGTCGATTACTAGTGGAGAAGGGAGAAAAAGTGAGCAGATGGAGAGAACAATTTAAGAAATTGTTGAACATAGAGAATGGAAGTAATGTGAGTATAAGTGGCTGGGGAATGGCTGGGAGAAGGAGTGAGGTGAGAAGACAGGAAGAAATCAGTAGGATAGAAGCTGTGGAAGTAATGAAGAAAGTCAAATTGGGGAAAGCTCCAGAAATTGATGAAGTGTGTGGTGAAATGCTGAAGCATGGGGCAGAAATAGTAGTAGAACGGATGTGGAAGATGTGCAGATTGGCCTGGGAGGAAGATACTGTACAGTTCCGGAGGATTGGAAGTCAGGTATAGTTAATTCCCTTGTACAAAGGAAAAGGGGAAAAAAGAAGTGTGTGGTAATCATAGGGGTATTTGTCTTCTTAGTGTAATAGGAAAAGTGTATGGTAGGATACTTATTGACAGAGTTAGGGAAATAACAGAGGAATAAGTTGGAGAAAAAAAAAACAGGGAGGCTTTGGTAAGGGAAGAGGTTGTGTAGATCAGATATTCATTCTTACATCTTTAGTTGAAAAGTTTCCAGAGAAGGGAAAGAAGTTATATGTGGCCTTCATGGGTTTGGAGAAAGCATATGACAGGGTGGATAGACAAGGATTGTGGAAATTATTAACAATATGTGGATCAGATGGGAAGTTGTTGAATGCTGTGAAGAGTATGTATGATTGTGCTAAGGCTGCAAGTGCGTGTGGATGGTGAACTGAGTGAATTTTTCTCTTTGAAGGTTGGGTTGAAACAGGAATGTGTCATGTCTCCATGGTTGTTCAATCTGTACATGGATGGGGTAATAAAAGAGGTACAAGGTAGGGCAGTGGATGTTGGAGTGACCCCAGTGAGAGAGGGTAGTGTTTGGAAACTCCCTGTACTATTGTTTGCAGATGACACTGTGTTGTTAAGTGAAGACGAGGGGGAGCTGCAAGGCTTGGTGGATGAGTTTGGGAGAGTGTGTAAGAAACGAAATCTAAAGTTGAATGTTGGGAAGAGTAAAGTGATGGTTTTTGAGAAAGGTGATGTCAGTGAATGTACAGTGAGGTTGGATGAGAAGGAAATGGAAAATGTGAGTACGTTTAAGTACTTGGGGAGTGTGATGAGTAAGGATGGAAGTTTGGAGGGTGAAGTGCTTGAAAGGGTACAACAAGGAAGAAAGATTGCTGGTTCCTTGAAAGCAGTGATAAGAAACAGGGAAGTGAGCATGGAAATGAAAAAGTTACTACTTGAAAGTATTGTGATACCAACTCTGACTTATGGAAGTGAAGCTTGGACGTTGTTGGAAGGACACGAGTCATGAATGAGAGCAGTGGAAATGAGTTATTTAAGAGGAGCCTGTGGAGTCATATGGAGAGACAGGCTGACAAATGAGGATGCAAAGTAGCGTTGTGGTGTGGATGTGGATGTGATAGGAAGCATTAGGAGGAACACACTGAGGTGGTTTGACCATGTGGAAGGGATGGAGTGTGAGAGACTGACGAGGAGAGTGTATGTGAGTGAGGTGGAGGGGGGAGAGGAAGGGGAAGGCCGAGGATAAGATGGAGGGATTGAGTGGAGAGGTATATGAGAGAGGTTGTGTGAGTTGGAAGCAGGGCAGTGACATGGCGGGGGACAGGGCGACGTGGAGGCGATTTGTTTGTGGCCACCCCGTACGGGATTAAGGCGTCTGGCAATAGATAGATAGGGAGATAATTAAGTGCCTTCTCAGGATCATGAGATATTCCTGGTACAACTGGATACTTAACGAGCAACTGCTTCTTGAGGCTTAATCGAGGCCTATTACCTGCATAATACATCACTGCCTGCTCACAGGGTTTTTTCTAACAGAATTAATCCAGGGTGGTGAGAAAAAAGGGGAAAGCCAAAGAACTCAGAAGTCATTGCTGGAGCAAGGCTGTTGTTCCTGTCGAGAGATATTAAAGGAGGAAGAGTCGCTGACTGTAGGGTTGCACGAAGGGACCCTTCATGAAATGAGTCAGAGCATGTATGAGGCTTTTCTAGGCTGACAGCCGACGAAATGACTATCTGACAAGTCTACGCTTACGGCATGTATTATGAAAACTACAAATTGTACACATTTTTAGGTGTATTAAGAGGAGCTAGGATTCCCTGAGCTTGAATGATGTGTGAAATATTTTGTCATCAGTTTCAAGAGGAATGCTGTTTCTCACATTTTCGTTCTTTCACATTCCGTCTTACTGGATCAGGATAATAATAATACTGATGATGATAACATGACAAAGAACCGTATATATATTCGCCTTCTGATATTTCATAAGATCTCTTTCTCAGCAATATGTTTTGCAAACTGTATGTTACCGATCCAGACTTTGTTGATTCTAAAACAATCTAAACAAAATACCTGATAATATAAAGGTGTAATAATTATGCGATATATATCACGAAGGAAAAGGCGTTATGAAGTCCACTATGTCTTCTGGATTATGTTTTGAAATATTTGTTTTAACTGAGAAGATCAGTCTGAACACAAATATATTTCATTCTCACCTAATTATCCCTATACAGTATGGTTTTATTCAGCTCAAGATAAACTTTTCATGCTGGAGGGGTTGCATATAAGTTGGCTATTTTTACGGCAGGAGTCTCCTCTGCTGAGTCATATAATCTGATAATAGCTAGAAATAAATACAAATATAGAGGTAAACATGACAGACAAGTACAGGAAAAGACAAATGAACAGCGACAGAAAGGCACGCGTGCTGACCATCAAAAGAAATGAAAGGGATAAGAAATGAGAGGACGAATATTGATAAAGAAAGAACACACACACACACACACACACACACACACACACACACACACACACACACACACACACACACACACACACATGGTGCGTTATCATGCTGAATTTATTAAATTTAGAAATAATGATAATTCTGCATGTTATATATATATATATATATATATATATATATATATATATATATATATATATATATATATATATATATATATATATATATTTTAGCAACCGCAGTTTATCTGGGCTAGCAGATGTAAACTACCATACTAAATGACCAAGACAGTAATCCCTTTATTGGCATGTTCTTGCTAGTTAGAGACGAGTATATTCAACTTATGGAAAGGCTTTAGCTGAACGTCGAATGAAGGCTATACTAAAAGCCATCAACTCGATGCTTCCTATTGTAGAGAGGAAAGTAAAGCATTCTGAAAGAAGCACACTTAAGCAAAACAATACGTCGTCAGAGTGTAGTCAGTGAATCATGTGTGTACCCAAGGAATGTAAAATTCTTATAAACAACAACAACAACAAATAAAGGTATATAGTACAAGAGTTTCTAAAAGGTAGGGATAAAGGTAATCTTTATGAATAAAACCTAATTAACGGAGAGAGAAACTGATATGTTCACCATTTAGTTTATGCAATTGTAATCTTTTTTTTTCCATACACGTCTGTAGCAAATGCACTTTTAGTACTTCGTATATAAGGATGGCGGGGGGGGGAGGGGGATTCCCCAACTCCTAGCTCTGACCGCTATTGCATCTATGATAAAAATCAATTTGTTCTTGGTTGTCAAGCCATGTCAGGTTAGGTTCGGTTAGGTTAGGTTTAATTAGGTTAAAGTTAGTTCATTGTAATGTTGATATAGTAAAAAATGGGAAGTAGGTGCTGGAGAGTCTACCCCACCTTCTTACCAGTTTGTCGGTAAACGCTCTGTGTAGGGAATGCACAGATGCGCCCGTAAGTGGTAACAACGTACTACTTTGAAACTCCCAAGCAAAAAGGTAATAATTGATTAAGCATCTAAGCCTTCGTCTACATGCTTGCCTATATTTCAAGCATCTTCTAAAGTAGCTAAACCACAACGTTAAGACGTTATGACACATTCGACAAACATCCCGCTTTCTCCATATGCTTCTTTTTCTCTTCTTTTCTTCTTCTTTTTCTCCTCCTCCTCCTCCTCCGTCATCATCATCATCATCATCATCATCATCATCATCTTCTTCTTCTTCTTCTTCTTCCTTAGACACCTCTAGCTCTAAATGGCAAAACCGATCACCTTGGGTCTCCAAAGAGGGGTTTCATTTTCCATTGGATCAGAAGCACAGTAGATATTACCCGAAAAAGGTCGAAGATAATAGGAAGGGAATAGGTCAGCTTTTATGTATTTTGTTTCGATTTAGACAAAACTTGGTAGAAGGGGAATGAGTTAGAAAAGGGTGAAATGTTTCAGTTTTGAAAACAATCAAAATTTAAGGCCAAAGGGGGGTGACAAACTTTGAGTTCCTTAACAGAAAAGAATTCTATTAAGTTTGAATTTTACTCTGTGGAACGACTTAAGGTCCGAGACAGACATACTTTTTCGGTTTGAAGAACATTAATACAGGGATCAAGGCCGCAGCACACTGTCAGCATTAATACTTGTGATCCAGTTTGAACAAACCTTAGTATAAGGGATCATAGCTTCTAAAGGATGAAGCATTCAGTTTGGAAACAATAGGTCAAACGCCAAGCTTACAGAGATGGGTCAAAAATTCTATCACAGACCAATCTCAAGGCATGGGTGTTGCTCTCTGGCAGTGCTCGTTCTCATTATTTACTCCAAAAGATTTTATTCAGCTGAAGTGAGACTTTACGAACGGAAGAAAGTTAGTCAGAGCCTTTACTATTCCCTTCGCTATTACGACATTCTCAAGTTACAAAAATAACTTCAAAGTTTTCTTACACAGAGTTTTTTCAAATATCAGTAAAACAAGAAAAAAAAAAACGACTTATTAAATGCATGAATGCCACTGCGGCAAAAAAAAAAAAAAAAAAAAAAAAAAAAAAACAGAACAAGGCCAAGGCAGTTAAACGACATATAACTCCATCCTAACATTTTTTTTTAACTTTATTGCTGCCATAATGGTATTGCATAACTGGACCTTCAAGACAATGGTGTAACTATTAATCAACAATACAGGATACAACCATATGTCCAGTATGTAGGAATGGGATTATAATTATTTCGTTTTACGACCTCGACCTTGATCTGATGGATTTTGGCACAGTGCCATCCCTACATCTCTCTCTTTCTCTCTCTCTCTCTCTCTCTCTCTCTCTCTCTCTCTCTAATACTTGTTTAGTAAGTACCGCTATGTAGAGAACATTTGCCACCAGTACTCATAGAAATGAAAGTGCTTACAATTGCTTACACTCAGTAATGAAAATATTAATTTCAGGGTTAGTTAATTGGGTATATTGCCAGAAATTTGCTGAAATACAAGGTAGCACTACTGAAACAGCCGAGAGATTTATTAGCTATTTTTCTGGATTAAAATTTTACTCAAGCCCATACAGTTTGGTGACGTCTTGTTGTATTAAATTTTTGCTACTACCAGATGATTTTATTTAACTTGAAAAATATTTTTCGCATTTAATACTGTAAGTCAGTAAAGGTAGTATTTAACCCTTCCTGTTTCAAAATTCTTAAGTTTAATATCCGTGTCTGATGGTAAGATTTTTAGCACATAATATGCAGCCAGATTAAATGTGTTGTTTTTGTGTGAGAGCATCATAGAAATAATTAGCATTTAACCCTTCGAGTCACAGCTAGTTACTTGTACTTCATCCTTGCTGCTACCAGACAGTTTCCTTCAGGACAGGCAAGTTACTAGGTAGTGAAAGGAATAATGAAGGAAGTATCAAACGTCTTTAGTTCCAGAAGTTTATTCTAAGCCAGGAAACCGTCTGGGGACAGAAACAACAAAATAAAGATTTCATCCTACAATTGCTAGGCTAATTGTTTCTTAGATGACATTACTGAACACTGAAAAGGGCCTCAGGCCAGCCTAATGATTGGACTGCTTCACTTATGTGTCACCAGCTTATAAGATCTGACATTTAACTTTTTCAGTGCCTATTATTTTAGTTTCCATTTTATCGCTACCACCCAACAACTGAAGGCAAATTAAAATTTAACGAACATCTCCAGCAGTGAAGGGTTAATGGAGGTTACTTGTATATTATCTAACCTTCTCAGTTCAAAACTATCCCCCAAACTCAATAACGTTATCTGGGGATATGAATATATATATATATATATATATATATATATATATATAAGTAATCCCTCTAATATTCGAACGCCCAATATCCGAACATCCCCACTAACCGGACATAATCATCCCAGGATCCAATATTCCCAAAATAGGCCAAAAAACGCAAATAAATTGAAAAAAATCTGACTTTTTTCCCACCCGTAATTTGAAATTGCCACGTGGTGACGAACAGCTGTTATACCAAGGTCCCTTCACCCCTTCCTTCCTCCCCTCTCCCCCCTCCCCTGTCAGGGTTGCCATTTGGTATTTTTCATTACCAAGTGTGGGCCAATTTGGTAATGAAAAATTCATTTGGTAATGAATCAGAATAATGCATTACCAAATGGATTTTTCACATGTATGAGGATACGCAGGATGGAGATGGTGGATTGTTTGCTCTCTATGATTAATTTGGTAGCCTATATAGCGTGATAATAATCAACATGCTGTTAATTATAAGAAGAGTGATTACATGTATTTCTACTTGTGTATATAATTAGTGAAGAATAGATGCTAGCTTTACGAATTTGGCAATGAAAATTAAAAATGGTAATGAAAATTGAGGAGTTTGGTAATGTGGCCGTTGTGATCTGGCAACTCTGTTACCCCGCCATCATCAACAGTCACAGCCTAACTCCGATCGAGAGCAGATGCCTATAGCAGTGCAAGCCACAGGTGCTTGTTTTTTGTTAATAAACAGTGAATAAACTGCAATACCTCGCCACTAGAACACACGGGAATTTACAGTGTTGTGCAGTGTTAAGAAATTAGAATTTAGAGTGCAGAGGAATAACTGTGGACTGCAAACTGGCTTTTCAAACCAGTCCAGGAGCCAGGGACTTGTAAGTACCCAGAATGTTTAATATTGTATAAACTCATGGCTAAAACCTCATTTTATGGTTCTTTTGCATTTATTTCAGTCTTTTATGTCCCTTATTGGTGTGATTTGGGTCTTAAATAGGTGCAATGCATGTCCAGAGGGAGTTGTATAGGTGTTTTTCTGAGTTAGGGTCCATAAGTACAAGTCCAGGAGGCTGGGACCCAATATCTGGACAGGATCACTATCCGGACATGCCTTTGGCTCTATTACATCGGATATTGGAGGAATTACTTATATATATATATATATATATATATATATATATATATATATATATATATTGCCAGACGCCTTAATCCCATACGGGGTAGCCACAAACAAATCGCCTCAATGTCGCCATGTCCCCTGGCATTTCACTGCCCTGCTCCTTGCTCACACACCCCTCTCTCATATACCTTATTCCACTCCATCTCTTCATCTCATCCTTGGCCTCCCCCTCCCTCTTTCCCTCTCCACATCACTCACCTACACTCGACTCGTCAGTCTCTCACTCTCTATCCTTTCCACATGGCAAAACCACCTAAATTTGTTTTTCGTAACACTTCCTATCACATCCACATCCACACCACAACGCTCCTTAACATCCTCATTTGTCAGCCTATCTCTCATGTGAATCCACATGCTCCTCTCAAGTAACTCATTTCCACTGCTCTCACTCTTGACTTGTGTCCCTCCAACAAGGTCCAACCTTCACTTCCATACGTTAGAGTTTCTATCACAATACTGTCATGCAGTAACTTATTCACTTCCATGTTCACTTCCCTGTTTCTTATCATTTCCTTCAAGGAACCAGCAACCTTTCTTCTCTGTTGTACCCTTTCAAGCAATTCACCCTCCAAACTTCCATCCTTACTCATCACACTCCCCAAGTACTTAAATGTACTCATATTTTCCATGTCCTCCTCATCCAACCTCACTGTACATTCACTGACTTCTCTTCTCTAGAAGACCAACTGTACTCTTCCCTACATTCACCTTTAGATTCCGTTTCTTACACACTTTCTCAAACTCATCCACCAAACATTGCAGCTCCCCTTCGTCTACACTTAACAACCCAGTATCATCTGCAAACAACAGTACAGGGAGTTTCCAAACACTGCCTTCTCTCATTAGGTTCACTGCAACACCCACTGCCCTACCTTTTATCTCTGTTTTCTATCTATCTATCTATATCTATATCTATCTATCTATCTATCTATCTATATTTTTTTTTTCAACAAACAAGGGATGAGGCTATGGCACACCTAATGTCTGACTTGGCTTGTATCTCTGACTGGGGTAAAAATAGTCTGGTTGTTTTTAATGCATCAAAGAGTCAGTTTTTACACCTATCAACCCGACAAAATCTTCCACAGGTATACCAACTAATGTTTAATAATATTAAGCTAAAACGTGCATCATCCTTGAACATGCTTGGGGTTTCATTTACTCGGGACTTACCTTGGAAAGATCATATTACATCTCTTGTAAAATCTGCTTCCAAGAGATTAGGTGTGTTGAGCCGACTCTGTTCCTTCTTTACCCCTGCACAGTTGTTGACTCTATACAGTGGTTTTATCTGCCCCTGTGTGAAATACAACTGCCATGTTTGGGGAGGCTCCCCACACACAGCTCTTCTCAATAGGATGGAGTCAAAGGCTTTTCTTCTCATTAACTCTCCTCCTATTACTGACTCACTTCAATCTCTGTCTCTTCGTTGCACTGTTGCACCTTTATCTCTTTTCTACCGCTGCTTCAATGGTCACTGCTCCTTTGAACTATCTGCATGCATTCCTCCACCTCTACGACTGGCGGGTAGCACCCGTCTAGCAGCAAACTCTCATCCCTTTTCTGTCCAACTCTCTAATGCAAGAGTTAACCGTTACTCCCAGTCCTTCATTTATGCAACAGGTCAACTCTGGAACTGTCTCTCGCTGTCTGTATTTCCTGCTTCCTATGATCTTCTGTCTTTCAAACGCAGTGTGTCCAGGCATCTCGAAATGATCAGATCTTGAATTTGGCTCTCTTTTGTATTTTGCTTTTCTCTTCGAAGGAACAACAATTGCGTGCTCTTGGCCTTAGGTTCCTTCTTCCTCGCATAATATATGTATATATATATATATTAAGGTGTTCAGATAAATCTTGAAGGACAAAGTGCTTATTCAGTTCACTACTGGTGGGAACTGCATCATACTTTGCAGTTTTTCTTTGCCCTTCTCAAACCTATCCCTCACGACCTCACTATATTTGGGTTTCTTGGTGATTGAGATTAGTCATACTTTCTCCCACAACTCCATGTTGTTTCTTTTCAGATAGATAGTACAAGGTCGAAAACCGTTGTATTCCTGCTGGGTGTTGCTCGAAAAGACAGTTTGTTGAATTGAAGCCAGCTGCCAAAGATTGGAAATGTCCTACAACGATTTTTCTACTTTCTGAAGGTGGGGAAGAAGGTCCTGCCAACATCATTGTCACTCGTTGTTGAAGAAGCAGTGGCAGTATGGGTCAAAGCATCCATTCCCATACTTGAAAATTGGCACGCTGTACCAAAGTTGAAAAAGGAGTACGAGAAATACCGTAACGTGGTACAGAATACAGCTCAAGGTGGGAAGACTCAAAAACAAAAAGAAACCCGCCACAGGGATGTGCACATGAAAGGTCTATTTGACTTGGCCAAAGGTGATGTATTGGTAGTGCTGAAGATGCAGGAAGACAAGGAGTTCCTGATCGATCAGTGTACCAGTAGGAAATGTACATTGGCAGTGAAGACAAACTGTACAAGACCAGAATGAAGGCCAAGGACAAAAGAAAGAAGGAGGAAGACAAGAGACGTCTGAAGTCCGAGGAGGAAATAAAGAAAATGCTGGAGAAGGGAGTAATAGGAGAGGCAGAAAAGTCCACATCATCAAGTAATTCTAAGGCTGAAGGTGACAATGAAGAAGTTCCAGGGCTGTCTACTTCATCTACTCCAAAAGTTCCAAGTATGGATCCAAGGCAAAGGTGGGTTATTGATGACCCTGTATTTCTCGCCACACGTAACTGGACAGGCATTTCAATGCGAGTTGCAATGCAAGTGGTAACTTCCGCCTTGATCACAGAGGGATTGACGTGGGGGAACTCACGTTGTCTGTCGGATCTTTCCACTCTGTTCGGAAGGAATCAAGGCCTGAGATTGCTGAAAAGATCAAAAAAAAATTCCAGCCACAAACACCCTTGATTCTCCATTTTGATGGAATGCTCTTGCCCAGCATCAATGATAGCGGCCACAGTGATCTGCTGGTGATTGTTACAGGGATTGCTACAGAGAAGATCCAGGCGATCACTAAGATCCCTGCTGGAATGGGCGAAGCAACAGGAGCGGGAGTGCTAAGGACTCTAGATGAATGGCCTGAAGTGAAGCCCAGGATTGCAGGGCTCTGTTTTGATACTACAGCGTCTAACACCGGGGTTCACAGCGAAGCTTGCTTTGTCATTGGAAGAGGTCTCCAAGTCCCACTGTCGTTCTTGGCATGCAGGCACCACATGTTTGAACTCACAGTGGCAGGGATCTTTGACCTCTTTTTCTCTTCTTCTGGTCCTGAAATTCCTCTCTTTGGTCGATTCAAAGAGTTCTGGAATAAAATTTACATAGATTCCTTCGATCCCCACGATGATGACCTAGATGAGAAATCTCAGTCATGGATTGCCAACAGGGACAAGGACATTGAACTCTTCATACTCAGCCACATGGATCGTGCGCAACCCCATGATGACTACCTTTAGCTCCTCCAGCTGTCTTTGGCTTTATTCGGCAAGAAGCCAGAACGGATGACCTTTGACCGTCCAGGTGCCTATCACAGAGCACGTTAGATGGCCTTTACTGCCTCAAGATCTTCCTTTTCAGAAATCAACTGAAGGATGCAGCCTCCTTTCCCATCACCTGGCATCAAAAGGAGGTCATCAAACGCATCTGTGTCTTCCTTGTCACCATCTATGTGATGCACTGGTCTGAAGCCCCAAATGCTGTCGATGCTCCAATCAGTGACTCAATCTCCTGAAGAAGTTTGAAGAATTCAAAGAGGTGGATCCCGTGGTAGCAAAGAAGGCACTGGACAAAGTCTAAAGCCAACTCTGGTACCTCAGTGAGGACCTGGCTTCACTAGCCATGTATTCTGACAAAGTCTCTGCTGAGGAAAAGCAGGAAATGCTAAAAAATATGAACACAACACTGCCGAGGAAGAAAGGTCTGTGCCGTTTGAACATGAAGACGATTGATAAGGCATCAGATCCGAGAATC
This sequence comes from Coenobita brevimanus, assembly GCF_032717465.1. Lineage (NCBI taxonomy): Eukaryota > Metazoa > Arthropoda > Malacostraca > Decapoda > Coenobitidae > Coenobita > Coenobita brevimanus. The sequence continues at coordinate 8,349,939 of NC_136983.1, read as the reverse complement.
TCAAAATTTGTCACCCAGAAGTCGAAAAACCTCTTCCAGTGTTTGAAGCGGGCTACCCCGACAACCATCAACGACCTCTGCCCCATTCCTAATGTAATGGCCCACCTCAAAGTGGTCAGTGACGCTGCTGAGCGGGCAGTCAAACTGGCAATGGACTACAACATTGGTCTGACGAAGAATGAAGAAGAACGACAGCTGATTTTCCACGTTGTGCAGCACCACAGAGCCCTCTACGACTCGACCAAAAAATCCCACATGTAATAAGCTGATTATGCTTGTTGTATAGCTCAAAAATATTGTTTCTTTTTGTAACACATTGTTAATTTTACCTTTCTTCACCATTCCCTTCACGTACTCAGATCAGTTAGAATTACAGAGTGCAGGGGTAGTGAGGCACGACTATGCATTGATAAAAAAACATATATTTTTGCTTGAATGCTTTGATTGTAAAGTGGAATCGATTACCTGCTTTGCCCACCAAAACACCCAGTTTTGATTTTTCCCCCTATTATCTATCTATCTATCTATCTATCTCTATTTATCTATCTATCTATCTGTATCTATCTATATATCTATCTATATCATTATCCGGACCTCCTTTCCCACCCTTGGGCAGGGAGAGGAGTTGACAGACAGATAGATATAGATATACCCGAGTGTTCCACACAGATCAGCACAATCATACACCGAAGTGGGAACAAGCAAAAGTACATTAAGAAGTAGCTGAATAAAAAGTGAGAAAAATATTGGAAGCAGCAAACATTAGTATTTTAAAAGTTTAACCATTCAGAGGGAGGGATTTTTCAGCCATATAGGTATATAGTACGGGTGACATTAATCTTGCGATCTGGGGTTGGTTAGGACCCAATTTGGCTGCTATCCGAGAAGGGGAGAGAAATTCTAGAGGCATAAATGTCTCAGCTCTTTCACTTTTTGTTCAGATTCTCTGAAAATGGTTTCTGTGTAGGCCGATACGTTAAAAAAAAATAAAGAAATCACGCTCTAACCAGTGTCTCTCTCTCACCCAACCTTTCCACTTGTCACAATGGATCATATATCTACTTACCTATCTATCTGTATACCTACCTAGCTAGCTAGACACACACACACACACACACACACACACGTGTGTGTGTGTGTATATATATATATATATATATATATATATATCGATCTATCTATCTATATACCTACATATCTATGTACTATCTAATCCATCTATCTATCTATCTGTCTATCTATCTATCTGTCTATCTATCTATCTATCTATCTATCTATCAGTAAATATGTACATGTGTGTGGGGAACGAAATATGGCGATGTGTGTTGAGCGAGAGATGGTGATTGGGAATACGCTGTTTGAGAAGAAAGATATTTATAAGTATACATGGGTGAGACAGGAGGGTGGAAGGGTTGTTGATAGAGCCTTGATGGACTATGTGGTTGTGTCTAGGAATGTAATAGGAAGATTGTTGGATGTGAGAGTTCTGAGAGGGGAGGGTGGAGGTATGTCTGACCACTACCTGGTGGAGGGAAAGTTAAGAGTAGGAAAGAGATGGATGAGAGCTAGGAGGGTTAGGTGTGGCAGGGAGGTTTTGAAAGTGAGTGAGTTGGATAAAAGAGAGAAAAAGATAGAGTATCAGGAGAAATTGAAAGATGAGTGGAACGCAGTGAAAGATCGGGAAAATGGCAGCGTGGAGGAGGAATGGCAGTTGTTTAAGAGTGCTGTGGTGGGGCATGCAGAAGAGGTGTGTGGTGTGAGACGTGTGGGTGGTGGTGTAAGAAAAGGAAGTGAATGGTGGTGCGAGGAAGTAAGTATGGCTGTGGCAGAGAAGAGACGTGCATATGAAGTGTGGCTGCAGAGGAAGGATGAGATGTCATATGAAAGGTATAAGGAGAAGAGGAATAGAGCGAGAAGGGCTGTGCGTGATGCTAAAGTGGCAGCAGATGAGAGGTGGGGTAGGCGGCTGACAGAGAATTTTCAGCAGAATAAGAAAATGTTTTGGAAGGAGGTGAAAAGGGTGCGAAAGGGAGAGTCTGGGAAGGAAGAACGAGTAAAAGCAGAGGATGGAAGGATGTTAATTGAGATGGATGCAGTAAGGAAGAGATGGGCAGAGTATTTTGAAAGATTGTTAAATGTAGAGGAGGAAAGGGTGGCTGAGATTGTGGCGGATGGAAGGGTGCAAGGAATAAATGTGTTGGGAGAGTTGAATGATTCTTTGATCACGAAGGAAGAAGTGGAGAAGGCAGTAAAGGAGATGAAAACAGGGAAAGCTGCAGGTATGGATGGGTGTGCTGTGGAATGCCTGAAGGGTGGTGGAGTGACTATTGTTGACTGGTTAGTAAGATTGTTGAATGTGTGCTTTGAGAAAGGTATGGTGCCAATTGACTGGGCAAGTGCTTGTGTGGTCCCGTTGTATAAAGGCAAGGGTGATAAGTATGAATGTACTAGCTTTAGGGGTATAAGTCTGTTGAGTGTTGTAGGTAAGGTGTATGGTAGAGTGTTAATTATGAGAGTTAGAGAGGGTACAGAGGGAGTGATTAGTGATGAGCAGTGTGGCTTTAGGAGAGGGAGGGGATGCGTTGATCAGGTGTTTGCTGTGAGACAAGTGTGTGAAAAGTATTTAGCGAAAGGCAAGGATGTGTTTTGGGCATTTATGGATTTAGAGAAAGCGTATGATAGAATTGATAGGGAGGCTTTGTGGACTGTTTTAAGATTGTATGGACTTGATGGTAGGTTACTAAAAGGGGTGAAAAGTTTTTATGTAAATAGTAGAGCGTGTGTAAGAGTGGGAAATGCTGTGAGTGATTGGTTTCCCGTGAGAGTGGGGCTGCGACAGGGATGTGTGATGTCGCCTTGGTTGTTTAATATTTACATGGATGGTGTTGTAAGGGAGGTGAATGCAAGAGTTTTAGGTGGTCTGAGTCTGGTAAATGTTGATGGAGGAGAGTGGAATCTGAAGCAGCTGCTGTTTGCAGATGATACTGCACTGGTGACTGATTCAGAGGAGAGATTGAGACAGTTGGTAGAGGAGTTTGGAAGGGTGTGTGAAAGGAGGAAATTGAAAGTAAATGAGAATAAGAGTAAAGTGATGAAGTGTACGAGGTTGATAGATGGTAGGGGGATGAATATAGTTTTGAATGGTGAGTTGCTTGAGGAGGTAGATTGTTTTAAATATCTAGGGTCACATGTTGCTGTGGATGGAAGAATAGATGCAGAAGTGAAGTTTAGAATAAATGAAGTAGGAAAGGTGCTGGGAGGAATGAAAAAAGTGTTTAAATGTCGTTCGCTTAGAATGGATGTAAAGAGAAGGCTGTATGAGGGTGTTGTGGTACCGACTGCATTATATGGGGCTGAAACATGGAATATGGGTGTAGCAGAGAGGAAAAGTTTGAATGTAATGGAGAGGAGATGTCTGAGGAGTATATATGTGTGGAGTGACGCGTATGGATCGAGTGCGAAATGATGAAGTGCGAAGGAGAACTGGAGTTGTTCGGGAGATGGCTGGAAGAGTTGAGCAGAGGGTGTTGCAATGGTTTGGACATATGGAGAGAATGGATAATGAGCGATTGGTGAAAAAGATAACTAGATCTGATGTGAGAGGTGTAAGGCTGAGAGGAAGACCACGAATAGGATGGATGGACAGTGTGAAGAGAGCGCTGGATGCGAGAGGGATGTCTGTTGAGCAAGGAAGAGTGGCTGTGCGTGACAGAAATAAATGGAGAGAAATTGTGAATGAATAAGTGATGACGCAGCCCTGAGGGGATATTCTCCCGCATTTGGTCTGATCAGCTAGTCAAGTCAGGTGCGGGTAAGGGGATGGGTCTGTTATGATGTGGCAGGGGTAAACCAGTTCTGCTGTCGGGCCCTGCTGCGGATGTCACTGAATGCATTGCCCAGTTGACCCTTGTGCGGTGTGGTGCGGTGAGGATCTGTCCGTTCTCCCCTTTGGGGCTAAGATGCAAATGAATGTGTTTGAATGGATGAGTAAATGGAGAGTGAGTCGTCCTGTCTCGGCTACCTCCCTTTCCTTGGGGGAAGCAGCCTAGGTATATAGATAGATATAGATAGATAGTGTATGAATTGCTAGATACATATAGAGAGACAGGAAGACATATAGACAGATAGGTAGATAGATAGATAAACAGACATATAGACAGATAGATTCACACATACATACACAGACAGACAGACAGACAGACAGACACACACACACACACACACACACACACACAAATATATATATATATATATATATATATATATATATATATATATATATATGCAAGGGAGAAGGAACCAAAGGCCAGGAGCCCACAAACCGTTCCTTTCAAGAAAAAAAAAAAAAGAATACAACAAAGAGCCTAATTCAAGATCCTTTCATTTCGAGACGAGGATAATATATATATATATATATATATATATATATATATATATATATATATATATATATATATATATATCCCAACACTGCAATCATTCTCAAGGTGGTAGGTGGTGCCGACCATAATCCGTTCACTTGATGCAGTCTGCCTGCATCTTCCTTCACACTGATCAATTATCATTCTGTCTTTTTGTCTGCCCTGCTCGCATCTTATTAATCCTCTATATTCCTGTCACTTTTTATTGCTATTTATTTTTTTTCACTTCAGGAGACTATACCAAGTGATAAGCCTGATGGCTTCCTGTAACCAAGGAATTCAGCTACAACGCTGCGTGGTAACCGTAAAACCAGACAATCTAATATAGTATAGCAGTAGCCGTGTGTCTGTGTGTGTGTGTGTGTGTGTGTGTATTTTGGGCAGCCAAAACTACACATTCAAATCGCACAAAAATTGGCACAAAAATCGCAAAATATTCGCTGATGTGAAAACACTTGGTCTCTCCTGTCTTTCTTTCCTTCATTCTTTCCTCTTCCTTCTGCCTGTGGGTGACTCTACACTGAGTGACAAGCCAAATGGTTTCCTGTACACCAGGAAACAATTTACTACGCTGGGTGGTAACGATATAACCAAATTTTGGCACCTGGTGGTTTAGTGAGTAATTATTGTGCTCCAATCGGATTAAGCCGATGAAGGTTTATATCCAAGGGATGGTTGGGGTTGATTGCTCATGTAATGCCACTCAGGGATAAGTGAGGCTGGTCACTCATCTTAAATGTCAGGACCAACTTCCCTAGCCCCGGGTTCCTACGCTCATCTGTGGGGCAACATAGGATTGGATGATGATGATGATGATGATGAAAAAACTTGGTCCCATCACGATTGAAAAACGTTTACTATATTTAATGAGCGATCACATTTTGACCAAAAAACGCCGCTCCCGAAGCCCAGCATAGGATCTCTGTAGAATTTTTTGCCCACAGCTACAACTAAAGTATTTCGGACTTGCCTTTGGACAACTTGGGTTCCATTCCCGAAGCTGCAAATAACACGATCAATTGGCTTGCTGCAAAATATCAAAGTGACAACGTTACACTAGAACAGCACATAAACTCGAAAGCCCTCTGCAGGAGCACTTGTCTAATATACGATAGCAGTAGCCGTGTGTGTGTGTGTGTGTGTGTGTGTGTGTGTGTGTGTGTGTGTGTGTGTGTGTGTGTGTTTTGGGCAGTGGAAACTACACATTGAAATCGCACCAATATTGGCACAAAAATCACCAAAAAATTCGCTGATGTAAAAAAAAAAACTTGGTCCCATCACAATTGAAAACCTTTTACTATATTTAATGAGCGATCACATTTTGGAAAAAAAAAAAAAAAAAAACGCTGCTCCAGGCGCCCGGCATAGGGTCTCCGTAGAATCTTTTGCCCACAGCTATAATAAAAACATATTATACCAGTGCGAGAACCCTCCGCAGGAGCAAGTGCGAGGGGCCCAAAGGGTCCACGAGCACTTGTGAGACTCTATGAAACTTTCTATGGTGCCCCTCCTATATTGGTGGTGCGACTCAAATGCTCCATCCTTCCAGGAGCCAAACCTCCCTGTACCGCATGGGAACGTCGGTTCACTGCTCGGGGGATCATTTCAGGGAAGGTTGTTTGCCTACGGCTGATGGGTCTGCTCAGTCAGACAGACTGAGGTTGCTCAACAATAACAGAATTCGCGCTCGCACATTAGCACTTCCCATCATTGATAGTTCTATATACTGTACATTCTCATCAACATTTAAAATACTGGCACATTAACAAATATTTTCATATAAACACACACACACACACACACACACACACACACACACACACACACACACACACATCTATACCATCACACACATGTACATAGGATATCCTGATGCCCATCAACCAATACACCCATCTTTGTTTTGCACATATCCACTCACCAATATTATAAATGTACCAGTATACCTGTACTCTCCCCATCATGCACACATATACACACGCACATTCTTTTATTCACAGCCCAACGCACCAGGAAATCCGTATATCCAATCATACAAATGCATTCACCCACAGTAACACGTACCTCTTCATTTACATACATATTGGCATATACCATTCTTGTAAACAATAGCTCTTATAAACTCACACACACACACACACACACACACACACACACACACACACACACTCAATTTTATTACGAAAAGGCTAGATTAAGGAAGGGTCAGGTGTCTGGCTATACAGACTTGATGGATAGACATAGATAAATAGCTAGGTAGACAGATAGAGAGATAGATAGACAGACATATAGATAGAAAGATGGATGGATATAGTTAGATAGATAGACAGACAGGCAGACTGATAAACAGGCGAACAGGTAAGTAGATGGACAGGAAGATTGACTCATGCATCTGCCTTCGACTAATGGTGCAATGCATAGTCAAATTAGTTCTACCATTTTCCCGCATCTAACCACCCTGACTCACACCATGTCAACAGTTTAGCTACAAGTGAGTGTGAAATATTGTGAGATGGAAGCGTAATGATTTATCCCCCCAACGATTTCATTCTGCAGCACTCTTCGCGCGCGCGTGTGCTTGTGCTTGTGTGTGTGTGTGTGTGTGTGTGTGTGTGTGTGTGTGTGTGTGTGTGTGTGTGTGTGTGTGTGTGTGTGTGTGTCTGTACAGCTTAAAGAATTAACTATTTCAGCACTAGGATGTCTGTTGTACTGTACTCTTTCTGCATCATACGATTTAGTAAACAATGGGGAAATGTTTCCTGATGAAAAGATTGACAATTGATACATTGTTCATTTACCGATGAAGCACTAATGCAACTTTTTATTTCATTATTGCTCCCGCCAAACGACTCAGTGCAGATTAGGGAAATCCTCTCGTTGTAGTATGAAATCCGAAGCTGACATTACATAACGGGAGGACAATCTATCTATCTATCTATATACCTAGGCTGCTTCCCCCAAGGAAAGGGAGGTAGCCGAGACAGGACGACACACTCCCCATTTACTCATCCATTCAAACACATTCATTCGCATCTTAGCCCCAAAGGGGAGAACGGACAGATCCTCACTGCACCACACCGAACTAGGGTCAACTGCGCAATGCAATCAGTGACATTCGCAGCAGGGCCCGACAGCAGAACTGGTTTACCCCTGCCACATCATAACAGACCCATCCCCTTACCCGCACCTGACCTGACTAACTGATCAGACCAAATGCGAGAGAATATCCCCTCAGGGCTGCGTCATCACTTATTCATTCACAATTTCTCTCCATTTTTTTCTGTCACGCACAGCCACTCTTCCTTGCTCAACAGACATCCCTCTCGCACCCAGCGCTCTCTTCACACTGTCCATCCATCCTATTCGTGGTCTTCCTCTCAGCCTTACACCTCTCACATCAGATCTAATTATCTTTTTCACCAATCGCTCATTATCCATTCTCTCCATATGCCCAAACCATCGCAACACTCTCTGCTCAACTCTACCAGCCATCTCCCGAACAACTCCAGTTCTCCTTCGCACTTCATCATTTCACACCCGATCCATACGCGTCACTCCACACATACTCCTCAGACACCTCATCTCCATTACATTCATACTTTTCCTCTCTGCTTCCCCTTTATTATTTTTGCTGAGACGATTTTGTATAGAGTAGGAAAGCCCCATGGCAAGGAAGGGGTTAACCTCTGAACTATGTTCAGGTCTCCCTTGAATCTCTTTGATATAAGCAGGCGATTTTGTCAAATTAAAAGAGTGATTGTTCGAGCTGGTGGAGTTAGATTTAGCCTTCATTACCCTCCTCAGTTTGATAAATCTTTCCCTAGAGGCACAAATATGCTGGTACAATCAAAAGGAAAACAAATTACTATGATACAAGAGAAGTTCAAAATAACATCATGACACAAAACTAACACAAAACACAAAACAAATCATACCGAAAGCACAATTATCATGGTACAACTAAATCAATACAAAACAAAAGAAAATGAAAGAAATTTGTCATTGTTAGCTGCACGAAACGGACCGAAGACACTTTTTTTTTTTCTTTTTCTTTTTAGCGGCAGATCTGGGAATACTTCCTACATGAAAAGCTCTCGTTGGATCATAGGCATACAGTATATATCTACTTTTTAAATGCATCGTCACAAAATTTTTCGGATTAACCTCCCCTCCCCCCCAGAAAAAAAAAAAAAAGAAGAAGAACAGGGACCTAAAAAGTGCAACACCCGCGCCCAACATGTTGGACCAAGCCTTGTAACTTTGACCAGACACCGATTGTTCATAAAACTTAATCACTTTTTTCTTGTCTAATCATTCTTCTGTTGTAAAAGTTTGATTAAAGTCGAATAAAATTTGTCTGAGCAGAGTTTTCCTCCTGACAATGACTTTGAAATTATTTATCTAAAAATCGAATCACATTCTTATTTTCTGACGCAGAACCTCACCTCAAAGGTCGGTGTAAACGTAGTTAAAATCTATGAGTTTAGTTGTTTACACACACACACACACACACACACACACACACACACACACACACACACACGCACACACACACGATCAGAATCAACTGACCCTCCTGTTATTGCATGCAGGAGTAGACTGTAGCACCAGTCGAACAGGGCAGTACTCCCGAGGTTGATGGCAAGCTGGTGATAGGGAGAGCTGGAGCTCCCGTTTCACCAGCCCTCAGGACTTGATCCTGACCATCTCCCTTTTCTGATCATTTTCAGTGAATTCATTTACACAGAGAGTAGGCCAGCATGCTCTCATGATACCTCTACCTTCAACTGTCTACACCACACTACATGCGCATAACATATCACACCTTCTATTCACATCTTTAGTAATGGCCGCTGCAATCTCACAATCAAATGAGGTGGTATCTCGGATTGCCACCACCGGCAGGGTAGGGCTGGAGGCACAGGGTCCTCCCGGTCGCTATCAAGCGACTGTGCCAGCAGCGACTGTTGCTATTTCCGGGAATGCTCGTCGGCGAAGAGGTGACGGTGTGGCCTTATTCTTTACCAACATCCGCGGCCTTACCACGAATTTAAACTCAGTTCATTTTTTCCTTCAGTCCATATCCCCTTTGGCCCTTTTCCTCACAGAACCACAAATCTCACCCTCTACCGATATATCTCCATTTTGTTTTCCCGGTTACCATCTCCTTACAAACTTTCGAAACAAGGGCGGCACCTGTTGTTATATCAAATCCCAATATGCAGTTGATACTATTTTAAACTTCACTTCATCCAGTTTTGATTACTCATTATATAAATTAAATTGCCAAAACATTACCAAATATATCTGTGTAGTTTATCGTTCCCCCAATGCTTCTTCAGAACCCAGTGTATTTGATTCCATATCCACTCAGTTGAGTAACCTTGACCTTGCCCTTGGCAATGAAATTACCATTTTGGGTGATTTTAACATACACAATGTTGAATGGCTATTGCATTCTGCCCGGACTGACGACGCTGGTCTAGAATGCGAGCTATTTGCGGAATCGTTTAATCTCACCCAGTTGGTAAAGCAACCAACCAGAATACCTGATAACCCTGATCATAATGCCCATCTCTTGGATTTATTCTTGACAAATAATCCAGATCAATACAGGATAGAGGTACTGTCACCACTTGGATCCTCTGACCACAATCTCATCAAAGCCTCATTAGTTAACCCTCCTACACCTCCCCATTCCGAACCTGTCAGGGTGACCCGATGGCACTTTGACAGGGCAGACTGGGATGGATTTAGAAATTATCTTGCTGATGTTCCATGGCAGTCTTTCTTCTCTAGTGATCCCAATTCTACCCAGTCCCACATTTGTGACTTAATACTAGCTGGTATGGATTTATTCATACCAAGTCAACAATTCACTAAAAGATCAAACTCTCCAAAATGGTTTGATGGCAATTGTGCCAGAGCAACAGCCCAAAAGTCATTAGCATATAACTCTTACTTAAAATAAAAAACACCTGAATCACTCTCCCAATTTAAAATTGCTAGAAATCATGCAAAAGCTGTATTAAATCTATCTAAATCAAACTTTCTTCAAAAGCAAGCATCAAAACTACTTAACAACCCTGATGACAATAGAATATTCTGGTCAACTCTTAATTCTTTCAATAATAACTTTAACAAGTCATCTTCCATTCCCCACTAAAATCTTCAGATGGCAATATTACAAATGACCCACGTGGGAAAGCAGATATCTTTGCTAGTACCTTTGCAAGAAACTCTACCATAGATGATACCAGCCAGAATGTCTCAGTACTGGAACTTGATTCTCCCGAAATTGCCCCACTTAAAATACAGACAAGATTTGTAAAATCCATCCTAGACAATTTACCTACCAACAAAGCTCCAGGTTCAGATGGAATTCCGCCAATTGTTTTGAAAAAGTGTTCCCCTGAACTTGCCTCTGTCCTAGCTAAATTATTCAGACTATGCATACGTACTTCTTTATTCCCAAATTCATGGAAAGAAGCCAATATCCACCCAGTTCCGAAGAAAGGAAGTTCGTCTGACCCCTCCAATTACAGACCAATAGCTATCACATCTTCTCTTGGTAAGGTATTTGAAACTTTAATTAATAAGCATATTGTTAAACATCTTGAATCCAACAACTTAATTAATGATAGACAATACGGTTTTCGCCACGGAAGATCCACCATTGACATACTCAATCTCTTAACTCATACCATCCATCAATCAATAGATCTTTTTGGAGAAACTCATGCAGTAGCTCTTGATATCTCTAAAGCTTTCGACAGAGTATGGCACCGTTCCCTGATGTCCAAACTCCCTTGCTATGGACTAACGTCTTTTGTTCCTTTGATTTCTTCTTATCTTAGTGACAGGAAAATAAGAGTAAAAGTAGATGATGTATATTCGAATTTCCACTCAATTAACGCCGGCGTGCCGCAGGGATCAGTTCTGGCGCCAACCCTATTTCTGGTTCACATTAATGATCTCTTATCTGTCACTCACAATCCCATTCACTCATATGCAGATGACTCAACACTACATAGTTCATTCACACTCAGACATCCATTTACAAAGTCTAATATCTCTACCTCTCAACTCAATACAGCCATCTCCATAAATGAAGATCTATCTACAATCAGTGAATGGGGACAAAACAACCTTGTCTCTTTTAATGCTAGTAAAACTAAATATATACAGTTTACTAATAGACAGATATTGCCAGACTCGTACATTACCTTCAGTGCTACTAATATTCCCATCTCCAAAAGTATTGAAATTCTTGGTGTCTCACTTAACAGTGCCCTCAGCTGGACCTCTCATGTCAGATCACTTGCTAAAACCGCCTCAAAGAAACTTGGATTATTGTACAGAGTCCGTAACTTCTTCGCTGATGAGCAGTTAGCTATAATTTATAAGAGTCATGTGCGCTCTCAGCTTGAATATTGCTCACCCTTGTGGAATGGTTGTGGAGAGGTTGCATTAAGGCAACTAGACAAAATTCAGAATAAAGCTGTTAGAATCATTAACAACCCTGCCATTACATATAAACTACCTCCCCTGCAAGTAAGAAGGAATGTTGCCTCCCTTGCATTATTTTACAGATATTTTTTGGCAAATGCTCAGACGAAGTTGCGTCCATGGTGCCACCTCTCCATGCCTTCCCTCGTGCTACACGGGCATCTGGTAGCGCTCATGACTGGAATGTCACTCAGCCATATTGCAGAACTTCTGCCTATCAGAATTCTTTCATTCCCCGAACTGCATCTCTCTGGAACTCGCTTCCCCAGAGTTGTTTTCCTCCAAATTTCAACCTACAACTCTTCAAGTCTAACTGTTACAGATATTTTATGAACAGAGGACACCAGTAATCTGGTGTATGGATTATTTTTTTTTCTCCATTTGTTTTTCCTTCCTCCGTTCTGTTATTAAAAAAGAAAAAAAAAAAAAAATAGAAAATAATACAAGAAATTAATCTCGCTTTCAGTTGTGGTATATAAATGGACAAGAAACACATGAATAAAATAGGCAGGAAGACCTCCACTGATCATGTAATTGTATCAGTGCACTGAAATACCATATGTTATGGGGTAGTAGGCTACACCTCGTAGAGCCTCTTATGGCTAAATTCTTGTCAGCTTAGGAGACTCCTTAGCACCTCTTCCTTAGTGGATTATTTTGCATGTTACGCTTTCCTATTCTCTTGGTAATATCGACATAAGTTGCATAAATTATTTCCAAAAGATTAATATCCCACCACGTTCAGAACTACATTAGTAAGGAAGGGTTGCTGCAAAGCCTCCTAAGCTGACTGTGTGTGTGTGTGTGTGTGTGTGTGTGTGTGTGTGTGTGTGTGGTTTTAACTCCTAAATCTCAGAGGACAGACATTGCCATCAGAGAACAGGCGTTCAGGACAGCTCATATAATGGATATAGATGCTTTTGCATTTCCTTTCAGTGTGTAAAGTCCTACCCATTTTTTATGGGGCCCAGTTTGTGACATAGGCATGTAGAAGGTATTTGAGCTACAATGATAGTCTTCCACGGGAATCAGGAGGGGTAGGATCGAAGATTTCTTATTCGACATAGTTCAGTTCGCTCGTCACCCTAAGCGGTGGTTCAGCCCCTGCCACCATCACCACTGCCTTGTCTTCCACTCCTGCAGGGAAGGGGTTGAGTGATTGTTCAGCTGCAAAAGTTTTAGAGATGGCAGTATCTCTTTATCGAGTGGAGAGACGATATCTGAGACTGGGAATTACAACCTTGAGTGTAAAGTGAAATGTTTCCCTCTCTTTCTGGCCACCCAGCCTCCTCCTGATCACCTTCGTGGCACCTACGCATCAACACCCTCTCACACCTATATACATCGCTTACTTCAGCCGGACTCTTGATAGGTGTGTGAGAATATGTAACATATACAGTACAAATTTGTACATTATTATGGAAAAAAAAAATAGTGGTACTGAGAAACTAGGGAAAATTTTTGTGCAGAGACTAAGTGTTCTCGTCAGTAAGGACTGATATCTGTTTGGTGAAATACGATTGCAAAAGAAAAAAAAATGTCATACAGGATAAAGAAAACTGGCACTGAGAATAAGTGTTATAATCAAAACTGTACATTGGTTTTGCATCATCCAGTGCAGAAAACAAAAGCTGGAATGAGAAGTGAAAGTGCATATTAAACAAAAGTTGGAGTGAAAAGTGAAAGTGATGTATCAGGGCAAGAGCTCTACAGTGCTTATTTTTATTTGTGTTACGGTAAATAGTGAAACTTTAGTGCAAATTGATTTTGTATGATAGTAAACTAGAAATAATTTTGTGCAGTTCTTCTAGTGCAGTAAGAACTTTGCCAGGTTATTGACTTACGTACATAAGAATTTAGAACACAAGGAAAAGTATGGGTATAAGAGAATTAGTTTAGGTGACAGCAGCAAAAGTTTTCTAGCAATGCAAGTGCAAATAAGTGCTATGGTAAGAGTGCAGTATATATGCATTTTGTGTGTGTGTGTAAATGAAATTAAAAAAAAAAATAGTAATACTTTTCTGCAGTTCTTGTTGTACAGTAAGAACTTAGCCAAGTACGTGACTTTCCTACAAAAGAATTTAGAATATAAGGAAAAGTACATGAATAAAAAATCCAGCTCAGGTGACAACAAAAGTGACCTCATAATATAAGTACAGATAAGTGTTAAAATAACCAACACTTTATATATTTGTGATAAGCCTGCTGTGAAGTTAGAAATTAGCTAAATAAGTGTTTTAGAAAATAAAGAAAACTAAGGGTGTAAGAAAAGAAAACGACCTCAGGGATAACAAAATGATAGTAAATGACACAAAATATATCTGCAGCAGTGGCTGGGGCCGGTGGAGAAGACTGTCAAGGTCAAGCAGGGCAAGGGGGGGGTGAGACCGAGTACAAGCAGATAATTTCCATTTGGACAATCAAGATTGTGGCCTACGAGCCGTAGCCACTGACTCCCCTGATCACCTCGCAGCCCACCTCTCGCCAAGTTGACACCTCCACACCAGTCCACGGTGGGACAAGCTCTCTGCAGCAGCCGAGGGGGTCTAGCCTGTCCCTTCCACCTGGAGGTTGAGGGCCCTGGTCCTTTCGACCTGGAGGTCGAGGCTCCTCCGCCTTCCACCCTTTGACCACGGCCGACGACCCTCCCTCCACCGCCACCTGGATTGGGGCCTTCCCTCCTCACGACCGCGATCGGGCCTACCCTCCTTGGCTTCCATCTGCTGCTGGGGAGCTGGGCGACCTTCTACAGCCCTGCTCCAGCTAGGGCAAGGGGGTTGAGGGCAGCATCAGGGTGGTTTTCGACCTGCAGCTCGTTGTCAGTGGCCCCTCCATCGGCGCCACGATATCCACCCTGCTGTACTAGTCCCACTCTGCCCTTGTCGACTATCTGCAGCCGGCCTCATTCTTCCACCATCACTTTTTCTCCTGTCCTTGCTGCTTTTCCTCCGTCTGCAAGTTCGCCTGTCCTGCTATGCTCTAACTGGAGAGCTTTACTGCAGCTACTCTGATGGGCTCGCATGTTTGCCCTTGCCCTTCCGCTGTTGTGGGGCGAATATCACAACAACAACAACAACCCCTGATCATATGGACACAGCCTCTTGCAACCCATGAAATTACCTCCGTTCATCACCTCCTACCGCTACAACCTGTCCACCTAGAGATCTGCAGACACTTGCAATGAAAAGAAGAAGGATCGTTTAGTACTATATTCTTTAATTGAATGTTGTAGGTGCTGTAATAATGGAACTATTACAACAGCCAACTTTTGAAAAAAAAAATATGGGAAGGGCTCAGCTTGCTAGACCACCGAGATTTAAGGTCTAACACTCAGCTGAAGCAGCATCACACGTGGTGGTGGCTGTGGCGTTGTGAAGGGGTATGAAGTGGAGGACAGATGGAAAGGTGTTTGGGGGAGGTGGTTCATAAGAGTATTCGAGAAAGTCTCCATCTAATCTAACCGGGTCAACTCTCCCTTGTCCCCTGCATGTCATCTGTCATCTCCCCTTCATTTACTGCGGATCACCCTTTTACATCCCATCACTGTTACAGTCTGTTCACTTTAACTTGGCCCAGATTATTCTCCTTTTCAATCTACTTCGCATAACTCGGTATTAGAAAAAGTCAATTTTGCATAGAACTTCCATGTGACTAACTCCATATTCTAATATTGATCTATTGTGATATCTAGGCAGTGAAGACGGGGAAATGGCAATCTTACACTAAGCTAGAGTGATCTTTTTTTTTTCCTTGTAATGCTCGTACACAAAGTCAGCAAAACAGTTAACTATCATCACAGGTCTTTTTTTCGTAATTTGTCCGTTACTGTTCACTAAGTTAATTGTGAAGTGTTTGGTAATTGCATGAGAGAAGACAAACGTATATACAAGTACAGTACATACAAACACTCTTAAGCACAACCTAGGCTTAGGAAGTTTATAAATATGGCCTCTAGTATACATTTCATATACTGGCCTTTGTAGCAGTTTACTTTGTCCTAACACCCGATTTCCAAAGCCACTGACGAAGTTCAGGGCAGTTGCAGACAATAATATAAATCCGCGTTTTTGTCAATCAGTTATGAAACATTTACACAATATTTTGAGGAATCTGTTTACTCCAAAGTTTACAATACTGCGTTTTGAAAATCAATGTTTACTGTCTCGCCGATTATTGTAATATTAAGTATTGAGATTAGGGTTGGGAGCAGGGTTAGGGTTTGGGTAAGGAATATGTAAGATTAGGATTAGTTAAAATAAGATAAGATCTGATAGCGTTTAGAATCCCAGGAAAATTAGTTTCGTTCGTTTTACTCTAGGATGTACCATTTTCAAGATATTTAAGGTAAAAGACTTAGGAATTGCGTAGATGGCTAGCTTAGGTTAGGATTGGCTATGATTAGGCTTTTGAATGAAGCGAAAAAATATTGATGTCAGCAATATTACGTCATTATCGTCCAGGGGACACAACATCCACAGACAGTGTCTATTTCCCAGAACACCACATTATTTCCAGCGAATGCAGTCACACAGGCCTCAGCCGGTTGTGTTCCTCATTCGTTTATAGATAAACAGTTCATGTCAAAATTACTTTCATCCATGACTGTGTGTGTGTGTGTGTGTGTGTGTGTGTGTGTGTGTGTGTGTGTGTGTGTGTGTGTGTGTGTGTGTGTGTCTCACCCAGCTCGTTTGTGTGTGTGTGTGTGTGTGTGTGTGTGTGTGTGTGTGTGTGTGTGTGTGTGTGTGTGTGTCACACAGCTCTTAGATGCCCGGATCCCCTCTCCCTCTTCCACCCTTTCATCACCCACATTCATCCAGGGTAAAACAATTCTTTCCTCCCCTTCCCAGAGGGATGCTGTATCTAGATTAACCAGACAGCCGACGCCAGCTGCAGAGCTAAATTCAATTAAAATGCTATCATTTAATGCTCATGGCCTCAGAAAAATGCCTCCTAAGTAATGACGGAACCCATATAATGGCATTACACAAATGCACCCTGATATATGTAGCAGTGATTTACTGTCAGAATGCCAATTAGACTCGTATACATATCATTATAAAAGTAGAAGTAATAGATGTCTAGGAGGTGGTGTTTGACTTTACAGTATACTGAATCCCACTAAACCCCACAGATATTATCTAAAATAATAACAGCATCACATTGCTTTGTGTTAAAATATGTTTACAAGGTATGAATGTAAATACTCCCACGGTTTATCGACGCCCCACTCAAACTGTAGAGGAAGATACAGATTCATACAATATATTGCACGGAATTATCAACTGGGATGAAACGTTGATAACACAAGGCAACAGAATTTTTGTTCCTGGGGAGTAACTCTTATTTTCTGAACGCTCATGTCTCAGAACTATAGAAAAGAGCTACCATTCGGCTCAAACTTGGGTTTATGACCACTTGACCAGGAAATCAAAATGTCAAAATCTGGCAATTTTCTGTGACAAAACAGGCAATTTTCCATATTCTTATTTGCAAAAAGTAAGAAAAATGCTTCAAGCTAAATTCACGTGTATTTACACAAAAATTATTATAAAAACTTTAAAAGTGGCTAGTTTTCTTAGTTTTACTATTATACAGTAAGTCACTTTCACAAACTAGCCCCTAAATGTAGTCCCCCACCATTTTCACATTGTACTGTCCTTGGTAACGGCATTCAAGCTTCAGTATATCCCGATGGAAGCGCTTGCCTTGCTCCTCTGAGTATGCTTCCACGTTCTCCTTGAGTTTATCGAGATGATAGTTGAGGACATGGTTTTTGAGAGACATTTTGTGGCCCATGGCTTCGTAATTCCTCATCAGAATCTCAACCAATTCCACATAGTTTTCGTCCTTGTGGTTGCCCAGGAAGTCCATAACCACTGCAAGAAAGCTATTCCTTGCCACTTTCTCCACATTGGTGTGTTTCAAAGGGAATTCCTTGCACTCTAAGATCTATTTTGTCTGTGATCCGACAAAGACGTCGGCTTTACCTTTGCTTCAGACAGCTTAGGCAAGATGTCTTGGAGGTGCTTAAAGGTCACCAACTCCTTAACTACAGCTGTGACAAATTGCCTCACAAGGCCCAACTTGAAATGCAATGGCTGCATCAACATCTTCTGAGGGTCCACCAGCAGCTCCCACTCAATGTTGCTCCTCTCCATGGAGAACTCGGTCCTCTGTGGCAAGTTCCGTCTGTGGTAGTGCGCCATTGTGTCCCTGCTGTCCGAAAGACAAAGATAGCAGGGGAACTTAGTGGAATAGCCCTGGAGACCCAACAGGAAGGTCACCATTTTGAAGTCTCCAATGACCTCCCAGTTGTACTCATCACACTTCAGGGCCTCCAGCAGAATCCCAACACTTGTTGTGCTCCTCCCTGAGGTGAGCAGAGTAAGCTATGAGAAGAGATAGGAAATGGCTCCCATTATGGAGTGGCATGGCTTTGTCTCTCCTGGCTGAGCCGACAATGAAGAGGCACCTCTCGTGCTGGTGGCAGGGGATCCCCATCATCATGAACAGACCTATCATGTTGTAACAAAAGCAGAGGCCATCTCAAAGGGTGAAGAAGCAGGAGAACGCATGGTGACAGTTCTGTCTTAACACTAGCACACATTCATCCAGCAAGTTTTTGAGCCTAGACGTCAGAAGCTCGGCATAGGATTTTCTGAGACCAAGATCTTTTATCAAGTCATTGAGGTCTTCTTGGTAGGGTAGTGTGGATTTCACTTCTCTGCCTCACCTCGGAAATCGTAATCTGGATCAGGAACGTAGTCCTCGCCCTCTAACTTACTGCCCTCTCCTAATGAAGACTTATGCCTTTCCTCCAGAGGGAGCACAGGGCAGGATGGAATAGGGGTGATGGATGAAAGAAGGTCTGGATACTTGACAACAGGTGCGATTTTACCTGTTTAACATTTGGAAGGGTCCACAGAATAGAAGTAACAGTTGCTCGAGTTGTCAGTGGGTTCCCACCAAATTCTTCTCCCTCTGAACCATCCTGCAAAATAACAAAATAATTCTGTAACAATAAAAAATAAATTAAAAATTGAATATGTATTAACAATTATATTTTTAAATCATTTCTAATGAAGAGCACCTCGACTGCTTTTACCTTCAAGAGTTTTCTTGCAATGCTTGCAGGTGACATGAGGCACTCAGTTTGTCTTGGTCCCCTACATGCATGCTGAGGTACAGTACACTTTATATGAGGTCTGTCCAGAAAGTATCTGACCACAGACTCTTAAAAAAAAATAATTAAGCTGTTAAACAAGGACACTAATCCCCCTCACAGTAGACCCCTCCTGACTTGACACTCATAGGCCAGCTTTCTTTCCACTGCCGGAAACATTTTTAAAAGTCAGTTTTCGGTACATCCTTCTGGTGCATTGTC
Organism: Coenobita brevimanus; assembly: GCF_032717465.1. Lineage (NCBI taxonomy): Eukaryota > Metazoa > Arthropoda > Malacostraca > Decapoda > Coenobitidae > Coenobita > Coenobita brevimanus. Next base: position 8,330,625 of record NC_136983.1, on the reverse strand, counting down.
GCATTCGTCATGATTTCTTCTTTCATCTCAAATTGGGAACTTTTCAGCAGAGTTTTGAGCTTGGGGAATAACAGAAAAGTCGCAGCGAGCCATGTCTGGTGAGTAGAAAGCCTGCTGGATGTTATGCATGAACAAATATTCCTGAATCAGTGTAGGAGCATGAGCAAGAACATTGTTACAGTACAGCTTTCAACTTGCCACTTTCCAAACATGGTCTCTACTGCAAAACTGTGTCACGACGACCATGGATAACGTCGAGGTGGCAATGATTGTTGACAGTTTGACCTTCTGGTGGGTATTTGCGATGCACAGCTCCATGCTAGTCAAAAAAAAATGGTCAACATGCGACTGCATTTCACCCCACCGTGGACCTGTCATGCTGTATTTGGTCAAGGCAACTCTGCATGCATCCACTGGGATGACTGTGCATTAGTTTCTGCGTCATGCCTGTTCACCCAAGTCTCAGAGTGATAACAGTCTCCAGAAAGTCTGAATTGCAATTTGCACACGCCACCATGTCTTGAGCAATGTTCATCTGAGAGAAGAGATCCAGATGAATGCAGCAAAGCACCTGCAAGAAATATCAAAAACCAAAGATGAAAAATATTTCAGGCAGTGGAAGGAACGCTGGGCTATGTGTGTCATGTTAGAAAGGGGCCTAATTGAGGGGGATTAGTGTCCTAGCTCAACAGGTTAGCTATTTACTTTTTAAACAGCCTAAAGTTGGATACACATCCTGGCATATGCTTCCATGCAGTGCTTTTTTACTTTTTTCTTAATGAACTGGTCACAGACACAGCAGAAAGCGGCTGTGAGATATTTGCAACTTCTCGAGGCCATCTAAAACAAAATGCAGATATGAAAATGCACAGATTTAGATAAATGCCACAAAGTGTAATTAAGAACATACCATGAAAAAAAGAAAATGCCTTTCTTCTAAAAAATGCAACTACCTGCAACGTTTCAGTCAAACCTGATCACAAATGAAAAAGTTGAAAAAAAAAAAAGTAGGTTGATCTTAATTATGATAATTATTATGGGTCACGTGCATAACCCTGCTGGGGCCAAAGTTCTAACTGAATGAAAGCTCTTTGCAAGTTATACATAATTTATGTAACACAAAAACAGCAATGAATTCCCAGAAACTAATATAAATTTGATTTTTGTTGCACAGGGTAACTTGGTAACTTTAACCTGCCAACAACTGCTTGGAAAAGTCATTTGTAAAAATAGCGATGACACAAGGATGACAGATTTTACTGAGAATGGTGTATTGTACATGTGTCACAAAATCGACAAGTAAAGGTAATATCTTTAGTCTTGTAATTACAAGCAAAGATATGTTATCAAACCTTACAATGAGTGGACGTTTACCGTCAAGAGACCATAATGCCACAAGATTTACCATGAATTTCATAAATATCAGACTTTACTGATTTACCAGAAGACCCGCCGATATGTCGTAAAAATACCCCCGCTAATACCAATACACCAGTCCTGTATGAGACTGCCCTAGCATGTATTCAATATGGATGGTAGGTGTTAGTGCCGAAGTGATGACATGTAGATGTGTATGATATGCAGGAGGACTACTGGGCCTTGAAAGCAGGCTCTGAAGTCTATGCCCAGAGTCGGTCACATAATATATATATATATATATATATATATATATAATTAAAACACAGGTTCTTCATTACTGAAACTCTTATTTTGATGGCCTTAGTAACACCCTAAGTTTCCTATCTGTACATGTAGAAAGAATTAATGCTGGAAATTATATCTGGGCAAAATTTAAGCGTATTTTCATTTCTGATCAAAACAAGTATATGCTGTTGAAATCAAGGCAGGAAAAAATATAATAACAGCCCAGTATGTGTTAATGTATACAGTATATTAGCACATCAATCTAAGAGAGAAATCGTCTCCATTCTTTACTTGAAAGTCACACCAGTGAATATGTCACAATGCCAGAAAGATAATTATAACAAAATGATTAGAACAGCAAAATGACAATTTGAAATCGGCATAACTAAAACGAGCTGAACGGATTCTTACAACTTGTATTGATAGCCTACATAAACAGCAATAAACGTTTTAAGACCGGTATTGACCAACTCATTAGTGCCCAAGGTGCCCTTATCTTGGGTAATAATGAAATTGCTTTTACTTTAGATATTTTTTTCACTTCATTCTTCATAAAATTTGTCAATTAAATCACTGAAGAACAACGACAAAATGAACCGTAATAAAATCCAAAGTCCAAACAATTTGTACCCCAGAGTATGAAATAATGTCGTGGTTGTAATATGTGATCCTCTTACATACATTTATAATAAATCTCTATGGCAAGGAAAGGTTCCGGATGACTGGAGACATACTAATATGTAGTTTATACAGCCTGTATATAAAAGGCATTTGAGAACAGCCAGGAAACTATACTTAACCTCTGTCTTTGGAAAAATCATTGAATCATAATTAACAAAGATTGGTGAAATTCCTACAAGATAATAATGTAATTAGTAACAGCCAGCATGGCTTTAAGTCTCGGAGATCAACTCTCACATATTTAATCATTTAAAATTTATAAGCTTTTTACAATTTATGATAGTATCATGTACCTAGATCCTATTTTTTTAGGTTTCTATAAAGCATTTGACAATGCACCAGATAATAACTCAGTATGAAAGACTTTATTACTTAGAATCGACGGAAACATTAATAGGTGGATAGGTAGCTGGCTAAGTGACAGACACCAACATGTCGTATAAAATAAGATGGAATTAGATTGGGCTCCCCTTACTAATGGTGTTCCTCAGAGAACAGTGTTGGGACCACTTTTGTTTAAAATATATATTTATGATATCGACATTAGGCTAAACAGCTTCATTTCAGTATTTGCGGATGAAACAAAAATCGGCAATACAGTGTTAACTGACGAGGACTGAATTAGCCTTCAAAATGACCTCAGTGTACTCTTTAATGTTGGTATGTGCCAGATACTGCAATGTGGAATAAAAATACGAAATCGAAGTGCAAGTCCAGATACTTAGCAAGTCGTTACAAGTTAATTGTATAGGAACATTAATTTCAGATAATCTCAAAATTTCCATCATGTGTATCCTTGTTACAAATAAAGCCAACAGAGCCCTGTGATTCATCTAAAGGTATTTTACCTATAAAAACAAATATATTGTGTTCCCTCTACACAAAACCATAGTTAGGCCACACTTACAGTTTGTGTCTAAATTATTGGCAACATATCTGGTCAAATATATAGAGAAACCGGCAGCTCTACAACGTACAATCACTAAGGAAATCCCTTGCCAGAGGAATCAACTATATTTTAAAAGACTTAATAATAAAAATAATAGTAATAATAATAACACTAATACTGATAAAGATAATAATAATAATAATAATAATAATAATAATAATAATAATAATCCATCCATCCATCCGTCATCTAATCCCACATTGCCCCATGAGAAGCGTAGGAGCCCGGGGCTAGGAAAGTTGGTCCTGGCATTTAAGATGAGAGTGACCAGCCTCACTCGTCCCTGAGTGGTAATACGTGAGCAATAAACCCCAATCATCCCTTGGATATAAACCTTCACCGGCTCAATCCGATTGGAGCACCGTTATTACCCACTAAACCACCAGGCGCTAAAAATAATAATAATACTAATTATTATTATTATGATGATGATTATTATTATGACTGCTGCCACGATGTTTTTGGTCTAATCAGTCAACAACAAGGACTTCGGATCATTAAATTACATATTCAGCGTCACACAGAAATACTGCCAATCCTAGAATATCCATTAGTGTGTCTTTCAGAAGTAATTGATTTAACATATAATTATATACAGTGTATATAATTGTTTACTGCTTTAATTCTCTAAATACAGCTTTCCATGTGGCTTCAAAATGCTCGCTTGCCACCCCACCCATGTAGGGAGGTGGGAGTAGGGGGGCCTCCTAAACAGCCTATCCCCCCCCCCCTCCCCAAGGAAAATTGAAATGAAGGCCTTGTCTAATTCAAGAAAGTAATGATATTATTATCATTTAATTACCTCATAAGAATTACTATCGTCAAGCGGAGAATATTCTGCTGACTTCTGCTAGTATATTCGTATAGATTCTGGTTATTAACAATCTCCCCGGAAGAGGAGAAGCAGTACAAGATTTGCAGGATATCTTTTTTTTTTTTTTTTTTTTTATGTACAAAATACGGAAGTTGTTGAAAACAATACTCTTGCCATATTCACGACCTCATTTCTTTACAACCTTGCTCCATCGGTGAGTCGATCAAAGTGAGTGAAGGATTACCTGCAACCTGGACAATGCCAGAACATACAACACAGCGCACCACATTCGCTTTAGTTTAATGCTCTCATTCAGACCAGTCCACAACTCACCAACAGGACATTTATAACTCATTCTCACAACAAATGCACACAATCCAGTGAATTACTGTTACTCAAACCAATCCACATTTCACTAACAAGACACTTATAGCTCATACAGCATAGGCACAAAGTTCAGTGGAATGCTGTTAATATATACAGTTCACAATTCACTTATAGGACACTTATAACTCATCTTCACAACATATACACATAATTCACAATAATGCTGTCATTCACACCATTCCACAACTTACAGGACAAAAATCCCAGATTTATATGATTCAACAACAAACACAACATTAAAGACAGCGAAAAAAGAACTTTACCGTATTTTTTCCGCTCCGAAAAATTTATTTTCAGTTTCAAGATAACTCTGAAGTAAATGAAACGTACGCACTTGTATTATGAATCCAGACTTTTTTAATAACATACGCATGTGTTGAAAACATCTATCTATCTATCTATTGTCAGACGCCTTAATCCCGTAAGAGGTGGCCTCCACGTTGCCTGGTCCCTCGCCATTTCACTCCCCTGCTCCCAACTCACGCCCACCTCTCGTTTACCTCTCTATCCTCCATCCAATCCCTGGCCTCCCATTCCCTCTCCCCCCCCCCACCTCACATACACTCTCCTCATTAGTCTTTTTTTTTTTTTTATGTGACCGACTCTGGGCATAGGCTTCAGAGCCCGCTTTCAAGGCCCAGTAGTCCTCCTACGTACCGCACACCTCTACATGTCACCACTTCGGCGCTAACACCCACCGTCCATATTGAATACATGTTAGGGCTGTCTCATACAGGACTGGTGTATTGGTATTAGCGGGGGTATTTTTACGACATGTCGGCAGGCCTTCTGGTAGATCAGTAAAGTCTGATTTTATGAAATTCAAATCCTTAAGCTGTTCCCTGCCTCAGCGGGATTTGAACCCGGGTCCGTCAGGACTCCAGGCCAACTCTCTACCGATTGAGCCACCGCTCTCCATCCTCTCCACATGGCCAAACCACCTCAGTATTTTCTCCTTAACTCTTCCTATCACATCCACATCCACACCACAACGCTCCTTCACTTCCTTAATTGTCAGTCTGTCACCCTATGTAACTCTACATACTCCTCTCAGATAACTCATTTGCACTCCTCTCACTCTTGACTTTTATCCTTCCAGCAAGGTCCAAGCTCCACTTCCATACGTTAGTGTTGGTATCACAATACTGTCATGCAGCGACTTTTTTACTTCCATGCTCACTTCCTTCTTATCACTGCTTACAAAGAAAACGCAGCCTTTCATTCTTGATGTACCCATTCAAGGACTTCATCCTCCAAACTTCCATCTTTACTCATCACACTACCCAAGTACTTAAATGCACTTACATTGTCCATTTCTTCATCCTCAAACATCACTGTACATCCAGTGACTTCATTTCTCTCGAAGACCATAACTTTGCTCGTCCCTACATTCACCTTAAGATTCCGTTTCTTACACACTCTTCCAAACTCATTCACCAAGCCTTGCAGTTCCCCCTTCGTTTTTACTTACCATTACAGTATCATCTGCAAACAACAGTACAGGGAGTTTCCAAACGTTGCGCTCTCTCATTAAAGTTGCCCTAACATCCTCTGCCCTGCCTTTTATGTATTTTATAACCTCATCCATATACAGACTGAACAGCCATAGAGACATGACACATCCCTGTTTCAATCCAACATTCAGATAGAAAAACTCACTCAGTTCACTATCCACACGCACTGCAGCCTTAGCCCCTCCATATATACCCTTCACAGTATTCAGCAACTTCCCATTTAGGCTACTCCATATATTCTTAATATTTTCTATATTCTTGTCTATCCACCTTGTCATATGCTTTCTCCAGATCCATGAAGGCCGCAATCAACTCCTCTCCCTTCTCTAGAAACTATTCCACTAAAGACCGTGGAATGACTATCTAGTCTACGCAACCCCTTCCCTTCCTAAAATCTCCCTGTTCTTCACCAACTAATTCCTCTGTTATTTCTCTAACTTTGTCAATAAGTATCGTGTCATACACTTTTCCTATTACACTAAGAACACAAATGCCCCTATGATTGCCACACACTTTTTTTTCCCTTTTCCCTTGTACAAGAGAGTAATTATATCTGACTCCGGGACTCTACCTTCCTCCCAGGCCAATCTGCACATCTTCCATATCCATTCTACTATTATCTCTTCCCCATGCTTCAGCATTTCACCACACACTCCATCGATTCATGGGGCTTACTCCATTTTGACTTTCTTCATTGCTTCCACTACTTCCATCCTTCTGTTTTCTTCTTATGTTGAAAACATGAGGCAGGAAACAGCTTTTTGTTCACTTAATTTTTTCGGGTATATATATATTTTTTTCTTTACGTAACAGTGAAACTATCTTAAATAATTTACCCATCCTTACTTAGAGCAGATTTTCGTTTTTTTCTTTTTTTTTTTTCAGTTTTCCTGCAGATCATGTACTGATCAAGACAAAAGTACGGCTCGACATCCTTTCCGGAACACTCTTCATAACTAGAATCATATAATCTTTTTTCAAGTTCAAAACTGAAAAAAGATTTTCGGCCACGTTAGAGTATGCAGAGTACAGCTTAGTTTACTCCTCATAGCGAAGAGCTTGTAAACTGTCTGTCTTTATTATTTTTTCCAGCACGATGGCTGTTAGCTAATACACTATAGCACTAGCCGTGTGTGTGTGTGTGTGTGTGTGTGTGTTTTGGGCAGCTGAAACTACACACTCAAATCGCACCAAAATTGGCACAACATCGCAAAAAATTCGCTGACGTGAAAAACCTTGGTCTCATCACGATTAAAAAACTTTTACTATGTCTAATGAGCGATCACATTTTGACCCAAAAATGCCGCTCCCAGCGCCTGGCATAGGATCTCCGTAGAATTTTTTGCCTATAGAAAACAACTAAAATATACTATATCAGTAGCCGTGTGTCTGTGTGTGTATTTCGGAGTTGCGTTCAGATAACTTAGGTTCCATTCCTGAAGCTACAAATAACACGATCAATTGGTTACCTGCAAAAAATCCAAGTGACATCATTGGACTAGAACAGCACATAAACGGACCATCATGGGCCCTTCGATGTCGACTTGACGACCGATAGTGACAACGTTAGACTAGAACAGCACATAAACGTGACTCAGATTACCTGAAATGATTGCAACGCTCACGCGAAGCACGAGGAAATGAGTGTGAAGCACGAGAAAGTGAGTGCGCAGCACGAGAGCCCTCTGCAGGAGGGCCCACGAGCACTTGTTATATTCCTACCACCATCAAACAATTTTATTAACTCATTCATGGTCGGATCAACTTTAGTATTCTGCCTCAGCTAATGCTAAACTACTTAACCTGAGTGAGTTATAAAACCCAGAGAACATTAATACTGATATCATTAACCCTCTGATGGACCCGACAATTTTATTATTGTATTCCACTTAACGCCAGGGCCGAAAAATTATATTAAGACCAGTGATTCATAGGAACCAGAGTCTTAGAGCCGTGTTTTCGTAATTCTGGAGATTTCATAGCACTCTGTATATTACAACTCGATATTCTTTTATATGTTAACAATGGAATACACCTCGATATCCTTTTGTATGTTAATGATGCAAGCTTTGTCGATGATTAAATGACATTGTGGCAGACAAGCAGACTATCTAAGTACACTACGCAAAAACAAAAAAATCTCTAAGGAAAAGGTACACACGATCAAAAAAGTATCTCGCAAGAGGGGTACGATGATATCTGAAATAATCAATATAGCTTGTGCAGTCCCTGGAAAAAAAAATAATAATTATCTGAATATGCCTTAAGTATAGTATCAACCGTAAACTGTCATATGAAACCTATCTATGACATACTTAACCCACCCCGTGCTGACCACTTTTTCACCACTGGTACCCCCCAATCCCGACCATTTTTGGTCCCAAATTTTTTTTGCTCAAACTTTCGCTCTTGGTCAGAAACAATGGTCAATCACCAAGAAAGTGTTCACCGGGGTCCATAAGTGGCCTAAACAGGTATACCTTCATTACACCTGGTACCGTGTTCTGTGGAGGTGGTCTGTGGCTCTCACGTTTTCTATGGTATTATAAGTCTGGGAAACCAATAAAAGTAAGTAGATATGTATTTATTACAAACAAAAGAACATGTGATACAAGAGTAAATTGGATTTTATACAAAAACAGAGGTGAAATAAGCATTGTACCATCAGGCGAACCGAGCGAAATCGGCCAAACTGTTCACTGATGAATCGCTAACACGCCTGATTCGTGATACATATCATTTTTTCTACTTACATAATACATCTCCAATAACATTATACCATTTTACATTTTATAGAACTGTTTTTACGTATTCACAGGCCATTCGATAACATTTAGTGTAATGTTAGCGCACATTTACGTAGTGAGTGAACTCGCTGTGACTGTTGTTTCAACTCGCATTTTGTTCTTTCAACTTACATAATACTTTCCTAATAACATTATACACTTTTCCACTTTAGAGAACTGTTTTGAGATAGTTTCAGGCCTTACGATAATATTTAGCGTAATAATAGCACATAATAACACAGTGGGTGAAGTCGCTATGACTATTATTTCAACTTACAACCTATTTTTGTACTTATATAATACTTCTCCACGAACATTACACATGTTTCCACTTTATATCATTGCTATCACATAATTGGAGACCTTACTATTCTACTGAGCGTCATATTATCGCATATTTACACAGTGAGTGTTATCGCGATATCATTTGTTTCAGCTTACACTAGTATTCAACTTATAAATTACTTTCCTACTAACATTACACCCTTTTCCACTTTATATCATTGCTATCACATACTTACAGACCAGACTGTTCTACTGAGCGTAATATTTTTGCAGATTTACACAGTGGGTGTACTCGTGATATCAATTGTTACAACTTACACTATTTTTCAACTTATACATTACTTTCCTGCTAACATTACACCCATTTCCACTTTATATCATTGCTATCACATATTTACAGACCAAACTGTTATACCGAGCGTCATATTTTCGCAGATTTACACGGTGGGTGTAGTTCTGATATCACTTCTTTCAACTTACACTATTTCTCAACTTATACATTACTTTCCTGCTAACATTACACCCGTGTCAACTTTATATAAAACTTACCACATACTGACTGGCCTTACCATTATACTGAGCATCATATCGCCATCCCACACAGTTTCAGTAGTGTAGGAAGTTATGACACTCTTTGAAACAGGGCTGAAGGCATGACGCAACATTGCACTCTGCACACTCGTACCTTGTGTCTCTTCTCTGAGTGGCTGGTCTGACTGTCGAGTGCTTGCATACATGGCAGCGGCGCTGGGGTTTACGACAGTTTGGTTGGGAAGGGATTGTGCTAGGGTAGTGGCATCCCGCAAGGCGTAGGGGAGTCTGGGCATCCATGGGGGTGCGTGTGCGGTGTGTGGGCCTGTTCTGTGCGTACCTGGCGATAATTTCACGTGACAGCTCCCTCGCAAACCCCTCAAAGGTCTCAGAGATTCCCGTTGTCATGGCGTGGAGGTAGTGTGTGTTGAGGACCGTGATGTTGAGCAAGTGGAAAAAGAGCTTTTTGTACCACTTCATCATGGTCTTGGCACAGTCCACACTGGAAATCATGGAGTCTGACTGATCCACTTGCCTCATGTTCAGATTATAGTCAAGTACAGACTCAGGTTTCCAGACGTTGCGCCTCCTCTCGCTACGGTGATCAATGGAGTCTGTGCGGTGCATCAGGGGGCTGTGAACAGTCGATAGGAGGCAAACTTCCCTGTTGTGGTTCCACAGGGTGGCAAGGATGTTATTTGCCTGGAAGAAAACCACCTCGTTCTTGTCAAGTTTCCTCCCTATCTTGACCATATGGCGACGGTTTATCTTTACTGTACCACAGACTCCGGTGTCGTGTTGGTGGAGGAACCGAGCGAGAAGAGGGCTAGTGTACCAGTTGTCCAGGTACAACACATGACCACGATGAAGGTACTCCTCTATCATTGTCTTCACCATGGCCCCTGAGAGTCCAATACTATGACCTTCTGTTATGTCTGTCTGTGCGACCGTGTACAAGACTATGTCTTGCACATAACCAGTCTTACAGTCACACATAACAAAGATCTTGAACCCGAAACGGTGTCTCTTGCTGGGTATGTACTGGCGAAAGGAAATATTGCCTCTCCACAACACAAGACTCTCGTCTATGACGAGGTCTCTGTAAAGATAAAACGAGGAGAGGAACATTTCCCGTAGGTGATCAAATACAAGCCTAATTCTCCTCATTTTATCAGTGTTATTTGCATTAGCTGGATCTTCTGCATCAAAAAAGTGGAGGCGGCCGAGAATCTGCTGAAATCTATTCCGACTCATCACCTTTCCAAAGAAAGGTGTGATGGTTATTGGGTCAGTGACCCAGTATGCCGGTATTTGATTTTTCCTGACAACACACATCAAGAGAACAAGGGCAAAAAATAAGAACATCTCAGAAATTGCTACAGGATAGTCATATTGCTGGGAGTGCCTGCTAGTTGTACCCAGACGTTCAGTTTCACGGCGCTGTGTTCTTGAAAAGAGATTTGTGTGCTCCACTATGTGCCCCACAAATGCCTCCCCAAAGAACAGGTGGAAGAAATCCACCCTAGTGGAACCCGCATGCACACCTGGAGCTGTGCAAGCAGACCGCCACTCCTCTGTGAAAGGGTGAATGATGGGAGTAAAATTACTCCCATCTTCCCAGTTCCACAAGACACTACCGTCTCCAGCCTCATCCCCATTGTCGCCTTCATCAGGGTCGGGAGGTGAGGGTGGTGGGGGAGGTTGGGGAGGTGGAGAGCGGTGCCCTTCATCACTCACACTTCTCTTCCCTTTCCCTTTTCCTTTACCTTTTCCCTTCCCTTTCCTTCCTTTCCCCACATCCTGGGGCTGTGGGGAGGAAGTTTGGGAATATTGTGGGGCGAAAGATGTGCTGGGGAGTGGCTCCACCTCGTCTCCCCTATGCCCACGTACACCACGTGCTCATGCTGCCTCCCTCATACCACTCTCCCTTTCACCCTGCACTCCTGCCACACCACTTTCCCTTTCACCCCGCACTCCCACCACACCACTTTCCCTTTCACCCCGCACTCCCGCCACACCACTTTCGCCTTCCCCAGACAAAACACAAGGACCATACCTGATTTGCCTTCTCGCCCCACCTTCTGATCCTCGGGGTGAGATTTTCTCCTTCCCCAACCACGAGGCAACATGGCGTCCTAAGCCGCTGTCCTCATCCTCATCCTCGTCCTCATCAGAATCTCTCTCTAGGGGATGGAGAGAGGTCCGTGCAGGTGTGTTGGGTGCAGGCTGGCCTTCCCTCGCCTTACGATACGTAACATACCGCTTTTTCCGCGGCAAAGGGACCTCCTCATCACTGCTTGTTATTTCCTCCTCTGGCTGCACATAATCACAATCCTCCACATCATCATCAAGTGGAGAATCACTATCTCCAGTGAAGGCATCCAGGGCGGATTGTATCTCGTCCTCAGAGAGACCTTTACGCACCATGTCTGACCTGGGTCACTGCTAACAGGTGAGTGACTGAGACAAGGGCGAGCGCGGGTCACGCGGGGTCTGGGAGGCTGCCCACCTGGTGGCAGGTAGGGGAGGCTTGGGTAGGTGGGCGAATCGAAAATCTTGCACAAATTTTGAAAAAGTGAAAATTATGGACCTTGCAATTGCAGCGCGTTAAAGTACGTCGACGGGATTGGCAGTGACAAAATGTGAGGACGTTAAAGAATGTCGACGGGACGCCGCGGGTTAAGTTAGCATGTTTGACATCATGGGGGACAATAATCAAACATTTCCAGAATCCATCGTCTGTGGCGTCAAATTGTTTAGGGCCAAATGTTAACTGATACTCTTTTGATCGTGTGTACCTCAAAGGCTCATATGCCACTTAAAGAATAGTCTACGGACCTTAAACGCACCTTCTGGTGAGGGGGAAAAAGAGAAACACATGTAGAGCTGTGATAGATTTCTTCCTGAATATTAGCTGGGAGTGTGTGAAATTATCAGAGTGTGAGGTCAGTTTCAATAAAGGTGCATTATCAGCTCGTAACACCTTGCACCATTAAATTCTGTTTTTGTTCAGTTTAGGAATGCATCCTGGTAGTGAAGGGGTTACTAGTGGATCTGTCTAACATCTCCCAATCGACAGAGTATAATGTAATATGGCATCAAGAAGACTAATAACAAATTGTTGGCCAGTTTAACAAGTTATTACCCTGGACAACCAGGGTAAAATTCTGGCAACCTAGAGATGGAGTAAGAGGAAGAGGCCCGAGGAGATAACGGCAAACAAGAGGAGATTAGGAAATCGGAATGAATAAGGTTATCAGCCAATAGGGCAGCGTGGAAGAAGATTGGAAAAAACTTTATCTTATTGTGGGCTCAAACAGACTGAAGATCATGGTGATGATATTGTCATGATAATAATCATAACAGTAATGATGGCGCTGCTGGTGATGATGATAAACATCCTGATTACGTATTTATATAACCGATAGACAGATTGACCAAAAGACTGCTGACGATTATGATACATCTTAGGATTTATCTCATCAGCGAATATTTCTCGAAAAATGCACAGACGTACTGAGTGACTGATTGACTGACGATCTTACTGACGTGGTAGACAACTACCTATAGACAAACATAAAACCAAATAAATATTAAGGTTAATATACAGGCTGATATTGGCTCATGGATTCCCATGTGATAAATCTGCAACGAAATTCATTGCAATTAAGTCAGTTATACGGCTGATCGTGTTGCGAGGCAGTAAATGTAATTCCCATAAATCGCTTCGACGAATAATGACGATAGTATTTTCATGTGAAGCCAGGTATAAACTAGATGGAACTCAGAGAGCGCGGACTTGGATCCGGATCCTAGGAGATATTATGTGGAATACACAGGATCCGGATTCGCCCCCAAATTTAATAAATTGTTCCTTGGCCCATTGCCCACTGTTCCACAAAACATTATTGAAATTCATTGAGAACTTTTGCAGATATTGTGCGGGATGCATAGGATCCGAATTCGCCCCAAACTTAATCAATTTTCTCTTGAATCATGGCCCACCCTTCCAAAAAATTTCATTGAAATTCATTGAGAATTTTTGGAGATATCGTGTGGACAAACAAACAAACAAACATAGGTGAATCCATAACCGTCCCTAACTTCGTTGGCGGAGGTTATTACACAGAAGAAAAGCGGATAAATAATTTTTTCTGAAGTTGCAGTAACACTGTTGTGTTGTCTTCGTGGTCATTAAGTATACGAAACGCTAAGATTATTCTGTATCATATATTTCCCAGGTAAGCCATTTTCGATATCAGATATTTCAGGTATCAGACATTTCTGGAATCAGTTACTTTTGGTATCAGACATGTCTGTTGTCAGACACTTCCACTGCGAGTCAGGTGCAGGCTGCGCCGGAAGACCTAAAAAGAGATGGTATATAGAGATGTGGGGTCTATTTTCTTTTAAAAAAGATAAACAAGGAGCACTCAGAGAGTGCAAACCCATATTTCTCAAATGATCTAAGGGTTGAATATTTAACCATGTTGTGTGGTCTTGACCACGGCCAGAATACTCTCAAATATAATTGCTTTATTCTATTCTAGTTTTTAACCCTTTCGCCAATTTTGGTTAAGATCAGATCAGAAATCTTTAAGCTGAGTTTGTCTAGTAACCTTGAACTTCATTTTGTTTTTCACGTGAATTTCATTTTATAATTATTGTTTTCGAAAGGGATTTCTTTTTTCTTAATTTAACCAGAATGCTTCCAAAGAGTGTAGTCTACATCAGAAAATAAAAGTTTAATCTGAATTTGCTGTGGCACTTTGACTTTTGGCGTGTCTTTCAAAAACAGTAGGTCATACTCGCAGGTGATCATCAACTCATCCATTGAGTTTGATAAGTATAAGGTCAAACTATTTTACTTCTTTTATCAACCCACAGAAATGTGGGTCAAACTTTGACATGGCCCTATGAAGAACTTTCAAAAAAGTGTTATCAGTTTTAACCACTTTGTTTTCCTCTGACCATTAACCCTTTCCCTACATGCAAAAACAAACAAGCGTGCCATGCACAACAAATCTAGACAGACAGCAGTTGTTTTATTGCTGTTAACCTGTACCGCGTTGGGAATATATATATATATATATATATATATATATATATATATATATATATATATATATATATATATATTGTTACATAGCCTATGATTTCATCATCCTTTGTGTAATTTTAACGCACAGTTGCTGCATGTTTGATCACGAGCGTGTTCTGCCTCAGTCCCCCCCTTCTACCGTTATAGTAGAGTAAGTCGACATCTCTGTTATACTTTGCGGGATTGTCATTTCTTTGTCCCCATGGCTTCATTTGCGCGTCCTCATTACAAGTTGTATCAAGCTCTCCTGGCCCCTATATAATGAGCTCAGTCTCTGCATCATTGCCACTTAGATCTGCTCCTCATTTTGTTCACATCTCTGTCCTCCCCTGTACAATTATTATTATTGTGAGTGCTCAAGAAATCTCCAACCATCTAGCAGCTGTGTGTAATTTGAGTATAACTGTTGTTGTATTTTTTCTTGTACTGTGTAGCATAAGGTTAATTCTTAGGCCTGGTGAGGTTTTGATTAATGTTGGGTTGTGTCAGTTATTTTTGATAATAGTTTGTTTCTGTAATAATATATCTCGCATTCACTGAGTATTATCTGGTATCTCATTTTATCAGGGCTGACTTAGATAAATTTATTCTTGCTAATTTCGTGTTAATAGAGGCTATTGCAGTTAACCATATATTTAACCTGTTTATTTGCCATTACATTATCTTTATGAGTCCTGAATGTTTTGTTGTTAGTTTAAGCATTAAACTTTAACTTGTAATTTTACCTAACTCTTTTGTTTTGAACCTGGAACTTTACGGGACAGTAGTGATTTTTAGCATTCTCACTTAAAGTGTACATTATCTTTCTCTGTTCCGTAACATAAATTTGGCGACCTCGCCAGGATATTCAGGATATTATCATAAGGATATTGTTTGATATTTTGTGACTGTGATATATTCATGATGGCTACTATTTCTACACTTGATGAAGCCAAAGATTTTTTGTCAAATGTGCAAACAGTGTGTGATATAGAAAACAGAACAAAGAATGAACTTAAGCTTGTTGCTCAACAATTGGGATTTGCAGTTCACTCTCATCATTCTAAAGATCAAATTGTTGGCATGATTAATAAAAGCTTGTTTAATGTAACTCCTCCAAATGAGCAAACGCAGATTGAATTAGCTAAGTTACAGCTAGCCCTGCAGGAGGCTCGTGTGAAGGAAGCTGAATTTCAAGCACGTGCTAAGGAGGCTGATGTTAAGGAGGCTGAGTTTCACGCACAAGTTGAACTTGCTAGGATTCAGGCAGACCATGAGTATCGCATGAAACAAGGTGGAACTGGATCATCTAGCTCTGATGATTTTGATGTGGCTAAAAATGTTAAACTTGTCCCTCCTTTTAATGAATCTGATTTAACTAAGTATTTTCAGTTGTTTGAGAGGGTAGCTACAGGTTTTAATTGGCCTAAGGAGTATTGGCCAGTACTCCTTCAAACTGTTCTCACCGGTAAAGCTCAAGTAACTTATGCATCTTTGCCTCAGGATCAGTCTGATAATTATGATGTAGTTAAGAGCTTGATTCTTAAGGCCTATGAGCTTCTTCCTGAAGCTTATAGAGTAAAATTTAGGACAACTTATAAGCAAGATAAGCAATCCCATGTTGAGTATGCAAGAATCAAAGAAGATTTGTTAGAGCAGTGGTTAAATTCTAAGAATGTGGATTCTGATTTTGGTAAATTTAAGCAGATGATTTTGCTGGAGGATTTCAAAAGGTGTATTTATAAAGATGTAAGCCTATATCTTGATGAGAAAAGAATAGATAATTTGTCTGATGCTGCAGTTTTAGCTGATGAGTATGTTCTCACTCACAAGAGATATTTTAGAGGAAAAAGGAAAGCTGAGAGTCAGTACGTTGCCTCTACTTAGAGTACAGGTAACAGGAAAGAGAATAAGGATGATGTTTCTCAGGAAGTAAATACCAGCTTCACCTCTAGATTTCAGAAAAGTAAATGTACTTATTGTAGTAAGCTTGGTCATACTACGGAGAGATGTTTCAGGAGACAGCGTGATGTGAACAAAAAGGAGTCTTTAAATATTCAGTCAATTGGTCTAGTGTCCACTCTTGAGAGTTCCCAGAATTCTTTAACTGAGTTAACTGAACCTGCTTTGAGGGGTAACTTAAATTCTCATGATGGAGCTCCTCTTTTGAGCAGTAACGTGGGTGACACTCTCAAGAATTCATGTGCTAATTTCCTGTCTGATGGTTTTGTCAGTCCTCTGGACAGTAATGACAGGAAATCAGTTCAAATATATCGTGATACAGGTGCTTGCCAATCCCTTATGCTGACCAGTGTTCTAGGCTCTAATGTTAATTCCTCTGATGAAACTGTAATCTTACAAGGTGTAGGGAATAATTACTTCTCTGTTCCTCTGTGCAGAGTGAATTTAGAGTCTGGTTTTGTTAATGGTTCTGTTATGGTTGGGTTGGTTGAGACACTCCCAATGTCAGGTGTAACTTTCTTACTTGGAAATGATATTGGTGGAAGTCAAGTGTGTCCAGCTCCTCAGTTGTCTAGTGAGCCAGTGGCTGCGTCCCAGGATTGTGATGTCCCTGATGTGTTCCCTGCATGTGCTGTCACTAGGGCTAAGTCTAAAGTTACTGGTGATTTAGAGGATGATGATAATGTTATCCTAGCTGACACTTTTCTTGCTAATTTGGACCACTCACCAGATGAGGCAGTACCCCGTAGTGTTGATAATTTGTCTCGTCAAGAGTTGGTTGAGTTGCAGGTTGCTGACCCTGAGTTGAAAGGTCTAGCTAACTCTGCTTGCAGTGAGGAAGAGTCAGCTGGTGCTTCTACTTGTTATTATGTAAAGTCAGGAGTACTTATGAGGAAGTGGAGACCCCCAACAGCATCAGCCGACTGTGAATGGGAGGTTGTACATCAAGTTGTCATCCCTCGTGTTTGTAGGCAGGATATCATTAGAGTGGCTCATGATTCCAGTTTGGCAGGACACCTTGGAGTGAGGAAGACTGTGGCACGCATTTTGAAACACTTCTACTGGCCAGGTATCTTCAGGGATGTTTCCTGGTATTGTAAGTCTTGTCACACCTGTCAAGTTGTGGGGAAGTGTAATCAGACCGAAAAGGTTGCACCTCTAGTTCCCATTCCTCCTTTTGAGGCGCCTTTCACCCGTGTGTTGGTGGATATTGTGGGCCCTCTTCCTAAGACTTCTTCAGGATTTTCTTATGTGTTGACCATGATTGATATGGCTACTCGTTATCCTGAAGCCATTCCACTTAGAAACATCTCAGCAAAGAACGTGGTTAAGGAAATGCTAGGGTTCTTCACAAAGTTTGGTCTGCCCAAGGAGGTACAGTCAGACCGAGGAAGTAATTTCATGTCAAATGTTTTCAAGCAGTCTCTGAAAGAGTTGGGCATCTCCCAGATCACGTCTTCAGCTTACCATCCCCAGACCCAAGGAGCGTTGGAGAGATATCATCAAACACTCAAATCGATGCTCAAGAAATACTGTTTGGAACATCAGAAAGACTGGGATAAAGGTCTTCCATTCGTTGTGTTTGCTGCAAGAGAATCTCCAAATGAATCACTGGGCTTCTCACCTTTTGAACTACTGTTTGGCCATGAAGTAAGAGGACCCCTTAAGCTACTCAAGGAATGCTGGCTGTCGGAGGAAGATGACGTCAACCTGCTGGAGTATGTGATGAATTTCAAAGAACGGCTGTCCACTGCTTTACAGCTGGCGAGAGAGAATTTAGGAGCTGCTCAGGAGAAGATGAAGACTTGGTATGATAAGAAGTCCAGGTTACGCCACTTTCAGCCAGGAGATCAGGTTTTGATTCTGCTACCAGTTCATGGGCAACCTCTTCAAGCCAAGTTTAGTGGCCCTTATTTCGTGGAGAAGAAACTCAGTGATGTCAGCTATGTCATCGCCACACCAGATCGTAGAAAGAGCAAGCAACTATGTCACATCAACATGCTAAAGTTATATCACAAGCGGGATGAAAATAATCCAGTCTGCACTGTAGCTGTTCCACCCGAGTCTGCAAGTGAAGCTCTCCCATGCAGTATGAGCCTGAGTGATAGTTTGGGGAAGAATCCTGATATCATGAATGATCTCCAGACTAAGCTTTCTCATCTACCACCCAAGGAAAGGCAGGAGTTTTCGGCATTACTGCAGGAGTACCCGGAAGTGTTCCGTGCCACTCCAGGAAGAACCACTGTGTTGATGCATGATGTCGATGTTGGAGACGCAAAGCCAATTAAATTGCCTCCTTACCGTGTGAACCCAGTGAAAGTTCCTCTCATCCAGAAGGAGCTTGGCTACCTGTTGGACCACAAGATGATTGAGCCCTGTCAGAGCGAGTGGAGTTCTCCTGTCACTCTAGTCCCTAAGCCAGGTGGGTCACAGAGGCTTTGCATTGACTACAGACGTGTTAATCAGATAACCAAAACAGACACTTACCCCCTCCCTCGTGTGGAAGATTGCATAGACAAGATCGGAAAGGCTAGGTACATAAGTAAGTTTGATTTGTTAAAGGGATACTGGCAAGTACCTATGACTGAACGTGCTAGGGAGATCTCATGTTTTGTAACACTAGGAAAGGCTTTTGCATGTTCAGTAATGCCGTATGGTATGAAGAATGCACCAGCCACATTTCAGAAGCTCATGAATGTTGTAACAGAGGGTTTGGCAGGGTGTGTTGTTTATATTGATGATGTATTAATCTTCAGTGGCAACTGGAAAGATCACCTATGCCATGTCAGTAAATTTCTTGACCGTTTAGTTCATGCTAATCTTGTAGCTAATTTATCAAAGTGTGAGTTTGGTCAAGCTAAAGTTCAGTACCTTGGGTATGTAATTGGTGATGGACATGTTGCACCACCAGGAGCTAAGGTTCAGGTTATAAGTGATCTTCCCAGACCTAAAAGTAGGAAAGAGCTACAAAGATTTTTGGGAATGGTAGGTTATTACAGGAGATTTGTTCTTAACTTTTCTATTCTTGTATCACCACTTACAGACCTACTGAAAAAGGGAGTTGAATTTGTCTGGACCGATAACTGTGAATCCTCTTTCAACAAACTTAAAGCTATTCTATTAAGTCAGCCAGTGCTCGCTACTCCAAATTTTGCTAAGCCTTTTAAGATGGCTGTTGATGCAAGTGATACAGGAGCTGGGGCTGTTTTGCTGCAAGAGGATGATCAGGGTATTGAACATCCTGTATCTTATTACAGTAAGAAGTTCACTCCACCTCAAAAGAACTACTCCACTATTGAGAAAGAGCTTTTGGCCTTGATTTTGGGTTTACAGCAGTTTTCATTTTATTTGTGTTCTGGTTTTGACCCCATAGTCATTTATACCGATCATAACCCACTGAAATTCCTTAGTAAGTTTAAAGATAAAAATCAGAGATTGGCAAGATGGAGTCTACTTCTTCAGGAGTATTCATTAGACATACAACATGTCAAGGGGAAAGAAAATGTTATTGCAGATTGCTTATCTAGACTTTAGACAGATTGTTTAGAGTAATAAGAAATTTCCTTTGTAAATTTCTTTTTCTTTGTGGGGAGGTGTTACATAGCCTATGATTTCATCATCCTTTGTGTAATTTTAACGCACAGTTGCTGCATGTTTGATCACGAGCGTGTTCTGCCTCAGGCCCCCCCTTCTACCGCTATAGTAGAGTAAGTCGACATCTCTGTTATACTTTGCGGGATTGTCATCTCTTTGTCCCCATGGCTTCATTTGCGCGTCCTCATTACAAGTTGTATCAAGCTCTCCTGGCCCCTATATAATGAGCTCAGTCTCTGCATCATTGCCACTTAGATCTGCTCCTCATTTTGTTCACATCTCTGTCCTCCCCTGTACAATTATTATTATTGTGAGTGCTCAAGAAATCTCCAACCATCTAGCAGCTCTGTGTAATTTGAGTATAACTGTTGTTGTATTTTTTCTTGTACTGTGTAGCATAAGGTTAATTCTTAGGCCTAGTGAGGTTTTGATTAATGTTGGGTTGTGTCAGTTATTTTTGATAATAGTTTGTTTCTGTAATAATATACCTCGCATTCACTGAGTATTATCTGGTATCTCATTTTATCAGGGCTGACTTAGATAAATTTATTCTTGCTAATTTCGTGTTAATAGAGGCTATTGCAGTTAACCATATATTTAACCTGTTTATTTGCCATTACATTATCTTTATGAGTCCTGAATGTTTTGTTGTTAGTTTAAGCATTAAACTTTAACTTGTAATTTTACCTAACTCTTTTGTTTTGAACCTGGAACTTTACGGGACAGTAGTGATTTTTAGCATTCTCACTTAAAGTGTACATTATCTTTCTCTGTTCCGTAACAATATATATATATATATATATATATATATATATATATATATATATATATATATATATATATATATATATATATATATATACCCCTTTATGCCTGCCAATTTTGGATGTTTTTTCTGTCTAATAGGCTTAATACATCAATATAAGATTCCTGACACTAATAAAAGTAATCACTGAATCCAGATAGTTGGCTGGATAGAGTCAGCTTTGTGCCACTCTGCCTCTGAAATCTTCAAGGTTACTGGGAAAGCAGAGCAGCTGTGAGCTTGTGAACCGATTTTGGATTTTTCTTTCTGGCTAAATGGGCTTAATACATCAATATAAGATCCCTAGCACTAATAGAAGTAATCACCAAAGCCAAAATGTAGGTTGAATCGAGTCAGGTTGGTGCCACTTCACCTCTGAAATCTCCAAGGTTACAGACAGAGCAGAGCGGCTGTGAGACGGTGAAGACTCCCTTGCCTCCCGTGCTCCTAAATCAGTGTTGCAAGCGTAGCAAAGAAATGTCTGAAGTTACCGGGATACGATATTACCTTCAATTTAACTTCGTTTGCTTGCAATGACTTTTAAGTGCTGCAGGACGTAGATCTACATCACCGGCGTTTTTGAAGAGGACATAGATCTATGGCACTAGCGTGGTACGGGTTAAATGCTGAATCCATCTATCTATCTATCTATTGCCAGACGCCTCAATCCCGTTTGAGGTGGCCACAAACAAATCGCCTCCAAGTCGCCCTGTCCCCCGCCATTTCACTGCCCTGCTCCCAACTCACACCCCCCTCTCTCATATATCTCTCCACCCCATCCCTCCATCTCATCCTCGGCCTTCCCCTCCCTCTTCCCCCCTCCACCTCACTCACATACACTCTCTTCGTCAGTCTTTCACCCTTCATCCTCTCCACATGGCCAAACCACCTCAGTGTGTTCCTCATAACCCGTCCTATCACATCCACATCCACACCACAACGCTTCTTTATATCCTCATTCGTCAGCCTGTCTCTCCGTGTGACTCCGCAGGCTCCTCTTAAATAACTCATTTCCACTGCTCTCACTCTTGACTTGTGTCCTTCCAACAACGTCCAAGCTTCACTTCTATACGTTAGAGTTGGTATCACAATACTGTCATGTAGTAACTTTTTCACTTCCATGCTCACTTCCCTGTTTCTTATCACTGCTTTCAAAGAACCAGCAACCTTTCTTCCCTGCTGTAACCTTTCAAGCACTTCACCCTCCAAACCTCCATCCTTACTCATCACACTACCCAAGTACTTAAACATACTCACATTTTCCAATTCCTCACCATCCAACTTCGCTGTACATTCACTGACTTCACCTCTCTCAAAGACCATCACTTTACTCTTCCCTACATTCACCTTTAGATTCCGTTTCTTACACTCTCCCAAACTCATCCACCAAGCCTTGCAGCTCCCCTTCATGTTCACTCAACAACACAGTATCATCTGCAAACAACAGTACAGGGAGTTTCCAAACACTATCCTCTCTCACCAGGGCCACTCCAACATCCACTACCCTACCTTGTACCTCTTTTATTACCCCATCCATGTACAGATTGAACAACCATGGAGACATGACACATCCCTGTTTCAACCCAACCTTCAAAGAGAAAAATTCACTAAGTTCACCATCCACATACACTGCAGCCTTCGCACCATCGTACATACTCTTCACAGCATTCAACAACTTCCCATCCACTCCATATATTCTTAACACTTTCCACAATCCTTGTCTATCCACCCTGTCATATGCTTTCTCCAAATCCATGAAAGCCACATACAACTTCTTTCCCTTCTCTAGAAACTTTTCCACTAATGATCTAAGAATGAATATCTGATCTACACAACCTCTTCCCTTCCTAAACCCCCCCTGTTCTTCTCCAACTAATTTCTCTGTTCTTTCTCTAACTCTGTCAATAAGTATCCTACCATACACTTTTCCCATTATACTAAGAAGACAAATGCCCCTATGATTACCACACACTTCTTTTTCCCCTTTTCCTTTGTACAAGGGAATAATTATACCTGACTTCCAATCCTCCGGGACTCTACCTTCCTCCCAGGCCAATCTGCACATCTTCCACATCCATTCTACTACTATCTCTCCCCCATGCTTCAGCATTTCACCACACACTCCATCAATTCCTGGGGCTTTCCCCGATTTAACTTTCTTCATTGCTTCCATAACTTCTATCCTACTGATTTCTTCCTGTCTTCTCACCTCCCTCCTTCTCCCAGCCATTCCCCAGCCGCTTATACTCACATTACTTCCATCCTCTATGTTCAACAATTCCTTAAAGTGTTCTCTCCATCTGCTCACTTTTTCTCCCTTCTCCACTAGTAATCTACCATTTTTATCTTTCACTCCCCTGCTAACTTCATTTCCACCCTGTCTTACTCTTTTCACCTCTTTCCAGAATATTTTCTTACAGTCCCTCCACTTTACACTCAAATTCCTTCCAAATTCCTCATCCACTCTCTTCTTACTCTCTCTTACTGATCTTTTCACCTCTCTCTTTCTTTGTACATATAACTCTCTCTTCCGCCTCTCAACTTCTTCCACGCCCCTATTTCTCATCCGTTCATTGTATGCTTTCTTCTTTTGTGCCACAGCCTGTCTCACCTCTTCAGTCCACCACGCTGTTCCTTGCACCCCCCTCCGTCTTCTCTTCCTTCCACACACCACATCACATGCTGCACATATTTCTTCTGTAAATATCCTACACACACCTTCCACGTCTCCCATCTGCTCCAATTCATATTTGCCCAATCGTTCCTCCACATCTCTCTTATACTCTGCCTTTTTCTCATTCTCTTGTAACCTTTCCACTCTCCTTGCAACTACTCCTTCCTCTCGTCTTTCTCTTCTTCTATTCCTCCATCTTACTTGAATCCTAATTCTGGCCACCACCAAGTAGTGGTCAGAAAGTCCACTCCCCCAACCTCTATAAGCTCTTGCATCCATTACACATCTTTGCATCCTTTCATCCACACACACATAATCAATCATTGCCTTCCTTTCATTCAGTTCACCACCCACCCTTCTCATCACTCGCCATGTATACCTGTGGATCATTTTATGCCTGAAGAGGGTATTGGGTATCACCAACCCCCTCCCAGCACAAATGTCCACTAACGCACTCCCATTCTCATCTATCTCAGCAGGCACACCCCACTCACCAACTATTCCATCCACCTTCACATTCCCAACTTTACCATTCATATCACTGATCAAAAACACTCATTCCTTCCCAACTTTTACATGCACACTTCTACATTTGTCCAGAACTCTTCTCTCACTCTTCTACCACGATCTTGCATTGGCGTATACACACACACAATCGCCCACATTTGTATTCCAACGTTCAACTTTACCCACACAATCCTTGACCCAACTGATCCATACTGTCTTATGCTCTTCTTCCATCTTTTACTCACAACTATACATACTCCTTCCTTTGCCCTCTCATTCTCACCTACTCCTGCATATATACCCCATCCATACTCCCATTCTCTCACACTTTCTCCTCACCATTTTGTTTCAGTTATTCCACATACATCCACTTTCGCACCCTCAAGCACCTGGACAATCTCTCTCTCTTTCACCTCATCATTCGCTCCCCTTACAGTCCACGTTCCGATAACCATGTCCTTTGTCCGGTCCTTGGTCGTCATCGTTTGGTCAGTCTTTGTCCGAGGCTTATTGTTTGTTTTTTTAGTTAGTTGTTTTCCGGGGAGGGGCACTAACCCTCCGCCAACCCTTTTAGTCGCCTTTTACGACAAACAGGGATACTGAGGGAGTATTCTTGAAAAAAAAAACCCTACCCCCAGGGGTAGGGTATTTAGTGTCAGTACAGTACGCAGTTAAAGTCTAAAGTAAAGGCGCAAACGTTTTCAAGTAACGCTCTTTGAAAATATGTGATCTTGCATTTGACCTTTCAAGGTCACTCAAGATCAAAGCTCATGGTGCCAAATAAATGCCCATATGAGACTTCCTATATCTTGATAATAGTAAATATCTATCTTCAAGGAGTTTCGAATTATAGCCTCCTGAATATCAGTGACCTTGGGTTTCACCTTACAAGGTCACTGACAGTCAAAGGCCAATTTACCAATTAAAAATCTTTATAGGACTTCCTATAAGCTGATAATAGTAAATATCTCTTATTTTCAACCAGTTTCGAGTTATATCCCCCTGAATATCCGTGAACTTGAGTGTGACATTTCGGAGTTGCTCCAGGTCAAAGGTCTTGGTGCCAAATGAATGTCCATTTTACGAGTTCCTGTATGTTCATAATGGTAAATATCTTTATCTTCAACTGGTTTCAAGTTATAGCCCTTTGAAAATCCGTGACCTTGAGTTTCACCTTTCATGATCATTTGATTTCCTCCAAAGCTTAATCACTTTTTTGGGGGGCCAGTGCCCACATATCATGAAAGTTTCATGTAATTTCATTCTGCCGTTCCTCCGTAATGTGGCTAACAAACAAACAAACCAGCTCGATCAAAAACAATATCTCTCCGGACTCCGTCCGGGCAAGATAAATAACATTAAAAGTTACTGAGAGTTTCGAGGAAGTGCTGCGGAAATGATGTTGGGCCGTAACATTTTTTTCTACCACCAACCTGATTGATACAAGCTGCAAACTGATGAAAATCTGGAGCTAGTTTAGAAGAACAGCGTAAAAAAATAAAAAGTACGAGTTCAAACCATATCTTTCCAGAAAATCAGTAAAGGAAAATCTCTAAAAATCAAACCCACTTAATCCGCGGACGTCTTTAAAGTTGTATTCGTACTATATTCACATGACTTTTTTCATATAGGAAGGATCCCTCGTACTCAAGGAAGTAAGGAAAACTATACCTAACCCACTCCAGTTCCTCAGGTACAATACCTTCTATATACAACAGATTTCTCTGGAGGTGGCAAGAACCAGAAAAATATGTTACCACTTTTATGTAATTTAAGAGACAGGTGACCTTATTTGCACAAAACTCCACTGATCAAAATATAATAATAATAATAATAATAATAATAACTAATTAAATAACAAGAAAAAATATCCATGACTAAGACCCAAAATCAAAACTTACAAATCAAATACCGGTACTGTTTATTCTTTCCATACTTTTAATGTGTGATATTTTTTTTTCTATGCATATTATTATACGTGTGTGTGTGTGTGTGTGTGTGTGTGTGTGTGTGTGTGTGTGTGTGTACGGGCTTGAATGTGAGTGTAGTGGCCAACGCATGCGTACCATGACTCCCCTACTGTTTCCTCATCGTTATCCCTCGCTCCTTCCTTCCTCTTCACTACACCCCCTTCCCTTTACTTACCCCCTCTGTTCCGTCCCCTTACATTTCCCCTTTTTTTCTTTAGCTCTCCATTCTCTCCCCTCACCTTTCCTTCCACACTCTTTCTCTCCCTCTAGGCCCCTTCTCTCCCTATTTTTACTTAAATTCATACCTCTACCCTTCTGTTCTGTCCCTCCCCCTCATCTCTCCTCACACCCCTCCTCACCTCATTGCGGGTCGTATTCTAGGGTAAGAGTGTGGCTCAGCAAAAGTTGACTCTCTGCCTTAATTATCCGCGTGCAGTCGATCCGAATTAATCAGCCTTTTCTTCTTCACCATCTCTTACCCTCGGTCCCTTCCTCTCCTCCCCTCTTCATCCTCCCTCTTCTATCCTACCCTTTTAACCCTCTTTCCTCTCAACTCTCGTTTCTTCTCTTACCTCTAACCTCTTTCCCCCCCATTTCAATCCTCTCATCTCTTTCCATTCCCTCTCCTCTCCCTCGTCCCTTCTTGTTTTGTCCCCTCCCTTCTCTACCCCTAAACCCTTCCTCTATCCTTTCCTCTTAACCTTCTTCCTCTTCAGTTTTGACTCTTTTTCTTCTAGATCCTTTCTTCTCATTCCCCTGTTCGTTTCCCTCCCTTCCCAATCTCCTTTTCCGTTTCCCTCTATCCCTTATATCATCCCTTTTATTCCTAGTACCCTTATCCTTCCTTCTTGTCTCTTCTTCCCATGTCTTTCCTCCTACTCTTTAGGTCTTCCACGTGTCTCCTTACCTATTTCCCCTCGTACTCTCCCTCTATGCCCTTCCTTCCCCCTACCCTTCATCAAACTGTTAGATATCACGCAATTTTCTCAAAACTCGACACTCACTCATCCACACCAACTCATTCTTTTCCCACCACAATTTTTTTCAAAACAGTTTTCTATTATTTCTGATGGTTTTGCGTGTCGTGGAGTGATGGAGAGAGAAGACAGTGAACTGGAAAACATATATAAAAGTCCTTCTCGACAGTCCTGGCTTGCGGGCTGTTTTTTCTTTTTCTTTTTCTTTTTTTGCTTCAAGAAAAATGGAAGGATTGTTAACTTAGCATTTTTTATGATTTTCTTTTTCTTGTGCATTCATATTTTTTTTTTGCCTTGAAACAGTGTTACTTTCTATAAGGGACTCTTCCTTTCTCTTCCCAGCGTTCTTGCTGACTGTCTATCTTTGAATAAAAAAAAAAAATGAAAGGTCCATGAAGTGCCTGGGGCCTGTCCTTTACTACCTGTTAATACTGCTTGGTCTTGTCACTCTGTTACATTATGTGCGATTCTTCCCCTCTTTTCTCTGCTTGAGTGGTGCTTTATTACTATGTTGTGTCTAAAAAAAAAAAAGAAGGGGTGTGTTCCTGTTACAAGTGAACTTTTTCATCTTCTGCGTTCTTATTTACTGTATATACCTTATTACCACGCTACACAATATGTGAAACTCTCTCTCTCTCTCTCTCTCTCTCTCTCTCTCTCTCTCTCTCTCGGTTTTAGACTGTCTTCAAATATCTGTGCTCCAGCGAGAAGAATGAAAAGAATGTAGGCGTATTTCAAGAGTTTGGTGTTTTCTTCTTCTTCTACTTTTTCCCCTTTCTTCTAATTCATAGTAGTAGTAGTAGTAGTAGTAGTAGTAGTAGTAGTAGAAATAGTAGCAGTAGTAGTAGTACGAGTCTTTAATATATATTTTTTGTGTTTAATGCCAGGTATGCAAGAGCTACGTTTTTGTTCTACTTGGAGAGATTACTGAAACAATCCAAACGCCACTTCTTTACCGGCCAACCTGAAATGCTTGAAAGACTTCAAAATATATTTTCAAAATAACAACTGAAACAACCTTTTTTTACAAACTATATTGGGTACAACTTTAAACGATCTGCGCTGACTTGGATCGATGTTATGAACTTAAGGTGACCTTAAGTGACGTATCGGCACACTGACGTATCGGCACACTGCATAATTCTTTTCAGAGTGGCCACTTGTAAATTAAAGTTTGTTGTGCTAACTTACAGATGTGAAGAAAAATCGTAATATTATTGTTGTCGCTGCCTCAGACGATTTTAAATTATCTTTTTTGTAAAAGAGTATCGATTCCAGTGACATGAGAAAAATTTCAGCCCGAGGAGGTAGGATTCATATCATTTTACCTTCACTGTAACTTTCTTAACTCTAAGGGAAGTCTTCGTAGTAGAGCTTAATTGGGGTTGTTTCTAACCATTTCACTACGAGAGATTTCCCTGATGTTAACGGTACATGCAGGTTGTCTACGATTTCAAGCTCAACAATTTTTTCCCAATCTGAATGTAACTGTTTAGGAATAATGAGATGAAAATCCCCCAGTATTCCGTCAAATCTAAAAAAAAAAAAAAAAAAAAAAAATCTGTTGTTGGACAATCAAATAACTAGCCGTGATGTTATCATCAGAGGATTAATGATACAGGAAAATGAATTAAATCCTCATCAACATCCTTGGTAAGAGGGATCAGTGGTGAAACCGCTAAGAAAGAGGCAGACCAAACAGCAGGGCACATGATGGGCACTCATAACTGTAGCTGATGTACCGGCACAGAGTAACCCAAGGAATGCCTTTTTTTTTTTTTCTTTACTACCAGGAAATCAAAGAATGTGTTTGTTAATGCCTTCAATCGTGTCAGGCATATTTATATTTATTATTGCTACAACTATATTTCGATTCGGAGCGACGCTTGGTAGTAAAGATATTAGTGAAGGCTATATATAACTCCTCCAATTCCAAATGTCAGTCCTAACTAAAATAAAATCGTCTGACAACAGCAAAAGAAAAGCATGTGATAATAGCAAGAACTAAATAATAACATCACAAGGACTGAAGGAGTCAAAATGTTATCATCAGCAGAATGACTTCCTTCAGCCTGGATTCTGTATTTTTATTTTTTCAAAGATTAGCCAAGATCAAATAATTTTCTCCAGGTTTTTTAAAATGGCCCTGTGCTTTCGTGATTGGAAACAATCTCATTACCCTTTCTCTCCGCTGACGCGTTTTCCATAACATTCTTACTACCAGCTGATAGATTTCTTCATCTTAGACAAGACTTTGCAAAGTGAAGAGGTCAAATCTAGCCAATATCAATCTCTTTACTACATGAAGTCTTTCGTAAGAGGGGTAAAGTTGTATATGAATTAAAAAAAAAAAAAAATCTAATGGAACTGAAAGGCCTACGGTTTGATTTATACGCATCCAGCTGTGGTGCAGATAACGTTTTAGAACTTGTTTTTTTTAAATCTGTGATTGCTTAAGCTTGCTTTTGACTGCAGTATATATAAAAGTACACATAGACAACATTTTGTTAGTGCTGTCATATCTCGCATACCGCGTCTTTATTTTTTCAGTATCTCTCTGTCAGTTTTACGAATATCCAATATTTTGTTGCCGTGAACTTTTAGAACTTCACACTGAGGCTGAAACTGAAAAATATTCAGACTATAATTGTCCGAGTCTGTGTATTAGAGAACAAGATGGAAGAAAAACAGTTTCACTGGGTCACTTTATGGGCAAGTCTTCTCCCACTGTCACATGCTCAATGTCAACCACTGATAAGCTTCTTCCTAACAACCTGGCCGCATGAAATGGGGTGTACTTCTAAATCTCACCCGCATCTTAACGATCGGAGAGTTTCTGTTAAAATTTGTCTGATTCCTGCCTGTGTTCAAGTACACACCCACGCGTTTGGGGAAAAAAAAATAATTGGGTGTGTGCGGTAGGTTATTATGTAGAATATCTATCTGTCTATCTATCTACTGCCAGAGGCCTTAATCCCGTAAGGAGTGGCCACAAACAAATTGCCTCCATGTCGCCCTGTCCCCCGTCATTTCACTGTCCTGCTCCCAGCTCACATCCCCTCTCTCATATACCTCTCCACTCCATCCCTCCATCTCATCCTAGGCCCCCCCCCCTCCCTCACCCCCTCTCCACCTCACTCACATACACTCTCTTCTTCAGTGTCTCACTCTCCATCCTCTCCACATGGCCCACCATCCACCAACTTAGTGTAGTGGTACTCTGTTATTAAGGTAGCTCTACACTGAGTGGCAAGCCTAATTATTTCCTGTAAACCAGGAAAGCATTTACAACGCTTGGTGGTAACCTTATAACCAACCAACACGTGTTCCCTACGTGACAACTGGTGGGTTGAAGGAGGTTTAGTGTCCCTCCCCGGAAAACAACTAACTAAAAATATTGAACAAAGATATAGAATATAATAGCCATTAATTATCTGTCGAATAGACCACACAGACCACACGCAAACGCTAGTGAAAATGCGGCTGTTTATTGACATGTCTAACTGATGTACAGTAGACCTATTAATACTGTACTGAGGTGTTAACCGAACTATGGATAGTGTTCTCGGTAATGACCGAAACTGATCTGTCATTAACTTCGATGAGATTAGTAACACAAATATTAAAAGCAACTCCAGCAACATTAACAGCATCAATATCATCAACATCAACGCAAATATCGCCATCACACTTTTGAAGTCACCACCAGCATCACAGCTACAGACATCATCATCACAGTCACCACCAACATCTTTACCATCACAGCCACCTTTCATATTAACAACAAAGCAAGCATAGTTGGGTCTTACATCTTGTGCTACTCCCTACACCCCCTCCCCCCCAAAAAAAAAAATCGTCAGCATCTCAGTCAGAGGGACAAAGAGTGAAGCGGCTAAGTCAGAGACGGGCAGAGAGTCGGGCAGGGGATCAACACCGGCTATTGCATTTGAAGTAGTATCTTATCTCCACTGTCTCTCTTTTAGCACTGGTTACCTACCCTTCTTCCTTTAACCCCTCTGCCCAACTACGTTATTTGATCACTCAGTTTGTGGGAGACTTTCTCTACCAGAGGAGTAAGATGCTCATGTCAAAATGTTACAAATAGTAGCTTTCTCATCTAAAAAAAAAAAAAAGAATATTGAGGTAGAAGGAGTGGTAAACTAATCATGTCAACGAATTAAGGAAGTTAACATCGATTTTACAATTATTGACTTTTCAAAACATATTTACTTAATTTGATTATATTTCTCTCAGTTTATTATTATTGTTATTATTATCTATTATTATTATTATTATTATTATTATTATTATTATTATTATTATTAATTATTATTATTATTATTATTTTGTCGTCGTCTTCATCATCATTTTAATTATTATTATTATTATCATCATCACCCTGGCTCCAGTGACTGCCTCACATCTGAACAAACACTTCAGCGTCAACTGTCATAGTGTACTAAAGGTTGGGCGATTTGTTTGCGGCCACCCCTTATGGGATTAGAGTGTCTTGCTCTCATACGTGACTGAACAAAATCAGGTGGTATTACCCCAAATAAGATTATATAATTAACTTGATAAGATTAATGGAAGCAGAATGAACTCAGTGACTCTCTCTCTCTCTCCTTGTGTGTGTGTGTGTGTGTGTGTGTGTGTGTGTGTGTGTGTGTGTGTGTGTGTGTGTGTGTGTGTTGAATGATATCGTTTGGTGTCAGCCAGAATGAAATAGAAGTGTTTACGTACCCGGGTAAGGGTTAAGACCACAGAAGGGATATCACTAATTACTTGAATTCGGTGTCTTTTTCTATATTTATGCTTCCTTAAAAATTATCCCTTTTTCTTTAACACAAACTTTTTAAAATCAAGATGTTGTATATACAGAAGCTTTCATGAATCCCTGGTGTTCATAATGTTTCCACTTAAACTGAATTAAAGTCTGGATATAGTATGACCAAGCATGGAAAACCACATCAGGTATGTGGAGGTAAAGTATTTCAGAGTCGTATTCTTATTACCTAACGAGGATTGCCGGCTGCTCTTATTTTGTAAACGATTTCTGCATATAATGTAACTATCTATTTCGGGTGTTTATGAATTTTCTACCAGTAATTATATAACATTAGTAAGGGACAAGAGAATTGTGCATTACTGGAAAAAAAAGAAAAAGTAATGTTAAAATCACTTGTCAGAGAGATTAGTGGTGGAAAAAAAATCGTCATGGGAAATAACTTACATAGGAAACACTTTATGACTGTCCATATTTTGAATAAAACAAGGGATGAGGCTGACTTGGCTCATATCCCAGATTGGGATAAAAATAATCTTGTTTTTAATGCCTCAACAACTCGGTTTTACCTCTATCAACTCGACAAAATCTTCCACAGGAGTACCCTCTAATTTTTAACAATATCCAGTTCCATTCTGTAATATATTTAAACATACCTGGGGTTTCATTCTCTCTGGATTTATATTGGAGAGAACATACCACCTTTCTTGTAAAATACTGAATGCTTCCAAGATATTGAGTGTGGTAGGCGACTCCATGCCTTCCTTACCCCTGCATAGTTGTTGATTTTATACACGGGTTTCATTCACCCCTGAGTAGAGTACAGACTGTCAGGACTCTAAAATATCATAACACAATACATAATAGCTAGTAACGTATATATGTAATGTAGAGGTTAGAATAGAGTCTTGCCTAGGGCTAGAGGAAATAACTTTCGCACATTCTCAGTTAGGAATTTCAAAACACAGCAAAGTGTGACGCGGGATGGAAAATCCCCAGGCTCGGAGAGGTTCCACACACCTCTGCCCTTACACGTGACACAACCGGTCATATATAGGAGAAGTGTGGGAGACAGGTTAGAAGGAGTTTAGGAGAGAGTAGAGGCACGGCGAGGAGAGGCAGGGAGTGCTCGGGGTTAAACCGCTCTCACCTCAGTACTGCTTATGTGAGATACTATTACTGACCTCAGTACTAGCCTACTCTTGAGGTATTCCCTTTGAAGAAAATAAACTGCAATAATCCCCAGACTCATCTTTATCTTTCTCATGCCATCTACGACAAGTACAACGAACATTCTCTCCTTTCGTAAAATCCCCCCAAAATAAACAAAGTCTTGCAGTAGTTCGGCGACGACTACGATATATTATATATACAATTACGATATATAATATTTGGTGGCAGTGGTGGGAGTTTGTTCCATATTGTAGTAATATGGTGGCACAAATGTGTATGTACAACAGACATACGCATATATTTATGTAATGGTAATATTGCTTGGTCATTACATCGTATGAATATATACGTTACTAGATATCATGTAGTAAAATTGAAATTGAATATTGTATAAACCCTAATGTGTGGGGAGGCTCACCATTTACAGCTCTTCTCAACAAGGCTTAGCCAAAGACTTTTCGTTTCATTAACTCTCCTCCTCTTACTGGCTTCCTTCGATCTCTGTCTCTTCGCCGCACTGTTGCATCTTTATCTCTTTTGTATCGCTATTACAGTGGTCATTGTTCCTCTGAACTGTCTGCTTGCCTCCCCCCACCACTATGTAGAGGGCGTATCACCCATCTAGCAACAAACTCTCGTCCCTTTTCTGTCCATGTCTCTATTGCATGAGTTAACCTTTGCTCCCAGTCCTTCATGTATGCAACAGATCAGCTCTGGAACTACAGTATTTCGCTCTGTATTTCCTGCTGCCTATGAGCTCCAGTCTTTCAAAAGCAGTGTGTCAAGCCATCTCGAAATGAACAGATGTTGAATTTGCTCTCTGTTATCTTGTGTTTGTCTTTCTCTCGGAGGGAACAATTTGCTGGTTCTTGGCCTTTGGTTCCTTCTTCCTTGCATAAGAAAAATAATAATTTGATGATGTTCGCCATCACCTACCACCTCAAAAACATTATCAAAGTGGGAACCTAGCTATAGATATCGGCCCTAATAACGACTAAAACTGTTCTGTCATAACGTGAAATATACCAACCCTATTCCACATTATTAACATTAACATGAAATTCAACAACACGAACACCAATAAATAACACCATTATCATCACATACCCGTCACTATCGCCAATGCTTTCACGTTACTCATTACAGTCACCGATACTATCTTCGTCGTCATTACCATTCGCATCATCAGCATCATCAAGATCATGACCACTATCACATCATCATCACCATCACAAGCACCAAGCCATCACTATCACCAGGACCACGACCATTATCATCATATCACTGTCATCATCACCAAGACCATCACATTATTACCTCCATCACCAGGACCATCACATCATTACCACCATCACCAAGACTATCACATCATTACCACCATCACCAGGACCATCACATCATTACCACCATCACCAGGACCATCACATCATTACCACCATCACCAGGACCATCACATCATTACCACCATCACCAGGACCATCACATCATTACCACCATCACCAGGACCATCACATCATTACCACCATCACCAGGACCATCACATCATTACCACCATCACCACGACCATCACATCATTACCACCATCACCACGACCATCACATCACCATCACATCATCATCAGAAGGACTAACATGTCATCACACCACCACCTTTTCCATCATATCACCATCACCATTACATCACCATCACATTACCGTCACATTACCATCATCAACACCAGGACCATCATAACATCATCACCATCACCATTACAATCACCAAGATCATGACAATTACCATCACCCTCAACAGCAAGGTTAGCACAAAACTATCATCCGCACCCAGCGCCACAGTTACTAAAATACACACTTCATCCTCGCCAGTATCCTTGTCAGAGAGTTGACTGTGAAGCGGCTACGGCAGAGGCAGACAGACAGCCGGGCAGGGGATCAACACCCGCAAGTCTGGCTGATGTTGCAGTATTCCTGCTCCACTCGCTTTTCTCCCCTTTTCCCAAGGTACCTCATTGATTATGTATTATGTCATCAGACGATTTACCGCTGATTAGGTAAGAGTTTTCGCCATTGACTTTGTCATGAATAGGGCTCATTAACTATCTCATAAGTAAACTGCAATTAACAAACAAATGAATAATTAAACAAGAGGCTATCCAAATTCCAATAATGTCGCCTGATGAAAATAAAAATGATAAAAAAATTGTTCATCGGACTAAAAGAGTTAAGAGAAAAGTAAAATTTTGTCTTTTTTGTGCAACTTAATCTGTTGTGGATGTTTTTATATTTCATTTTTAACTTTCACGAACCTATAACTCACTCACAGGTGAATATAATTTGAGGCATAAAGTGGAGTAAAATACTAGTAGGAATTAATGGAGAAAGTTTTGACACTCCCTTGTTCCAATGACTCTCTGTGCTAAGTCCCAAATACAATAGAAAATTAAAAGTTGCCACGACAGGGTTAATGCAGAGAAAGTTTTTAGCCTGCATCTCGGGTACTGTATTTCGTATAATGGTCTAAGTACGAACAGAACAAGTCTCGGTTGTTACGAAGCGTTTTGGTGTGTAACATGCTCCTATACACGTTTTTATTTCAAAGTTATAACTGATGATTAAAAAAGTAAGTAAATAAATAAATAAATAAATGAAGAGTTAACGATATATAGACAGGGAGAAAAAGAACAAAATGTATATTTTGCGGCGTGATTTTGCGGCTCATACGAAGGCTAGTGGGGATTTTGCACACTGCTCTTCGTGGAGTGTACTGTATATAGTTATGTGTAGTGTTCTAGGTTGGGTATGTGGAGCAAGGAATGCCCTGCTTTTGTCCGTACACAAGCTTTGCTGTTTACGGTGGTATGACACTACTGAATGCGGGAGCTCACAGACAGTACGTGAACGAGTCTACAGCCCAATTTGAGGCTGGAAAAGAAAAACTCTTTTCGGTGCCCCCATAAGGACTCCAGTTTAGATTGTTTGAAAACGCGCTATTTTTTACCATAAAACGCACGTCGAAGACCAAGGAATACACAATGTAATGTCCCCATATACCGTGCAGCTGCGTATTCCATGATATGGCTGGAAAAGACCAGTGGACATACACCGTATGACCACGTATCCCCCCCCCCCACCTATTACGACATTGGCTGTAACTCGCATTCTGTAGCTGGAATGCCGTTCTAAGTATGAAATGGCATATCGTCGGTTACTAAGACGTGTTTTGATGCGCAACGTGCTTGTGTACGCCTTTTGGTTTTGAGGTTATGACTGATGAAGAGACATACATACATACATACATACATACACACACTGAACGATAAGGAACAAAACAAATGCTTTACGAAATGATATCGTGACTCCTATGAAGATTAGTGGGGCTTTGCAGTTAAATAACGAAGGCCTTTTAGTCCGTATGCTTAAAGCTGGGTTTCGCAGGCGTATTGGTGAACTGTAGTACTTATTGATAACAAGAACGTCATTGAACTGATGGGGTCAACCCTGATATAATATTTTTTTTTTATTTACATTCTTTGTATTCTTTGGTATCCTTCTTTGCTTTTACACACAGGCTACTTTGACTCAGGTGAACAAATTCGTCTGCAACAGATAGAATAAGATAAATTGAGTCGTCCCAACAATAAGAGGAATATTACTGGTAATATATCAGTATCAAGCTCAGGTGACTCACTGTCAGATAAATAAATATGACGCAAGTAGTAGCATCACACACACACACACACACACACACACACACACACACACACACACACATGCATGTATAAATAAATAGATATAGATATATAGATAGGCAGATAGAAAGATAGATTATATATATTTTGTGCCGAACAGGCCCAACCTACAATTCACAAGCATTAGAAAACTGAGTTTGTTATTTTCATGCCTAACTGACAGGTAAAAAAATAAAAGTTTTATGTGGAATATGGAAAAATATCCTCAATTATGACTAAAACAAGTAACATGGAACATTGTATCAACTCAATATCGGCATAAACATCAGTATGGATACCTGCATGATCATGAGCACCATCACAGATATCGTCGTCGACAAAAACACTAACATCAGCACCAACACTACATACAGCTACACTACCCAACGGCATCAAAACAGCAACGTCAATATGTATGCATAAATGCCGTGAAACATCAGCAACAAAATAAACAAAGCACTCCGTATACCTTGCGTCGAAGGTAATAAGCAACACACTGTATTATTGTTAGCATCGCAGTCAGAGAGATTAACGATGAAGAGGCTAAGGCAGAGACGTACAGACAGCAGGGCAGGGGATCGACACCCGCAACTGTATCTGAAGCAGCGGTCTTTCGTTTCTCTCTCTTTTAACACTGGGTTATTGAATACTTTTGCGCATCATTATTAATTTAGGTCGTGTTTTCTGGCCTTCATTGCTTTTCCATTAATTTAAAACCCAGGTTCTTATGATTCACTAAGAGCTCAAGATAATCGTGTAGTTTTAGCAAAGAAACAGAAGAAATGAGGGATGAAGAAGAAGACGATGAAGAAAAAACTGAATAGTAATAACAATAATAATAATAATAATAATAATAACTGGAAATTGAAGAAGAAGAAGAAGAAAAATATGGGATGAACACGAAAAAGAAGAAAGAAAGAATGAAGAAGAAGACGAGGAAGAAGAAGAAATTGAAGAATAAGGTGAAGAAGAAGATAAGAAGAGGAAGAATAAGACGAGGACGAGGACGACGAAGAAGATGACGACAAGGAT